>NW_028278786.1:0-286702 GCF_059751315.1 Micrasema longulum
TGTGGTCACACAGCCTTACGTTAAGCTCGTATGTGGATGACAACAAAATTATACAACTTAAATTCACATTTCACATGACTACAGTACAAAAGCCGCCTCAATAATACTGGTAAATCATTGTCACGAAACCTGCCCGCCGCCAAAGTTACTTTTTATAAGAAAAACACGTTTTTAAAGTTCACGGCAGGACTTTTAAATTGGTTTAAGGATAACCAATGACTTTTGTTGCAGGGGACTTGATTTATCAAGGGCATGGCCTTTTGAAAATTAAAAAAAAGAATTGCCATAAATGATCATAAAAAAAATTTACGTAAATAACGAAAAACAAAACGATTTAGTAATTTATTTTTATTTCTTTATTTATTTGAATAGGAAAAAGCTGAATTTACGAATAGATAAATACGTATACACTAAATGCGGCCCTAAGCATCCATTTTGTGTTCCATTCAACTTAGGTTCCGGATCCTAACTTGTATTTAACAGCGGTACGTAAATATGAAGTAGCGTAAAAAGGCGTGACATACAGCTTTAAATTCACAGTAAACTGGCATAGACAGTTAGTCTTTTTTTACTCTACTACGCGTTTTGCGCGGCAAGTTGATGCAGCATGACGCGAAAAAGTCCATCGATCTTTACTTTTAAAATAACCTAAAGAATTTTTCGGAAAATAGCATTTTTAATTCAAAACAAAAAAATATTAAAAATGTACTTGACCAACGAAACGATACGCATAGGAAATGAAATAGGGTAGCAATTGAAAGATTAAAAATTTTCTTTATAATTGAATTTTAAGAAAATTTTTTTTTCATTGAAAAATACAAGTTTTTGAAAAAAAAAATATTAGAAAACATTTTAAAAGTAACCCACGAGAAATGTTTCTCTGGGGTTTTGAGGTATGGTGCTGAAACACCGTGCATATCTTAAAGTAAAAAAAACAATGCTTTTAAAACACTTGTCTATACATGAATAGCTAAAATGACTAGAAAGAAATTTAAATAATATGTCTCATACGTCTGAGTTAAACTATATGGATTGATAAACTTCTATTTTATTTTTTGATTTTATTACAATTTAATTTATTTTCTAATTTTCTTTTAATTGCATTTCTTACTAATCAAAAAAAAAAAAATTTTACGCCCATAAGGCTTTTACATACATAAGAGTTATAATCGTATAAAACACGAATATACGAGGAACATAAAATGATAAAAATATACTGTATAAAGAAATAAAATATGAAACAGTTTAGAAAAAAAATTAAAATAGAAAAATATAAAGAAGTTGTAAAAGAGAGAAAATTTTGTTTAAGATGTAAAAAAATTAAAAAATAGATAAATAATTAACTGCAAACATATTTTACGTAAAAGAATACAGTTGTAAGGTTTAAAACAGTTAGGAACATGATATTATAGTACAATATAAACAAAGAACATTAATTTCTATTTAATATGGAAGATAATCGATGTAGTCAATCGTTAAAGAAATCAATGTTGTTATCATATTGGTTCGCAAGTACATGCATCCTTATGCTGTAAATAATTCGTTTCGGAAATTCATCCGTACCGCATGAGAGGGAACGAGAGCGAAATATGGTTTTGATTGCGCTAGAATGAGATAGATATATGACGAACGAACGAACTTACGAAACAAAATTGTAAACAAATAAGCCTGCAGGTGAATACACGCTGTAAATGGTCGATGATGGACCGCAGTAGAATAGTGCATTATATCGGGTAACTTATCGAAACTAAAATTACAATTAACTTTATTTATGTGAGACATTGACACTTATGCATTTATAAAAAAAACGATACATTTATCACACTAGAATGGGCTAGTGTAGTGGCTACAAAAAACGGAATAAAATACAATTTTTTACTGTGTATTCTGTAAATGTGTTTTGTTTTATTATTTAATTAAATTATGGCAAGTCCAATTTGTCTATTGAAAATTGTCTGAAATCTTCTGAAGTATTTTTCTTTCAGTTATTTGAATTTAAGTGTAAGAATTACTGAAAAAAAACTTCCCTCTTTTAGGTTTTCCTAGAAGATACGTTGGGAATTTTACTCTTTAGTGGAATCAATTTGGTCCGCCCTATTATTAAAGTCCTTTCTGTGGGTTGTAAGATTAATGGGTTGGTTTTCCGGTTGAAATTACAACAGCGTGAAACTATTGGGCAGGTGTTCAGATTTCACCGTAGAATTTATTTATTTACGCTCCCTTGTGAAAATATATTGAAAGAAATGCTTACGGATGAGATGTTGTCGTAAATTTTCTTGTATTGACTTTCTTTATTTTTTCATTATTCCGTAATCTTTTGAAACAAATAATAACAAATAAAAACACAAATATTCAGTAATTCGAGAGTAATTTTTTTTTTGTATTTGAAGCATTAACATTATCATCATCATTTCCTTTCAGGATCTAATGGTGCATAGGGTTCTGCATTGGTACTTTATATTCTAGTGTAAAAACACTTTTTCAATAAATATTTCATTTTCATCAATCCTGTCGGAAACCGAACCCAACACCTCTTGCATGGTAGGATAACGCGCTGACCACTACAAAGTAAACCACCAACACATGTTTCAATAATTTGTTTCACTCTGTTCCATTGAAATATTGCGTATTGTATCTTTTTCAACTTATTTTCAAATGTACTTACACTTATTTAGTTTTATATAAATTATCCTGTATAATATTCAGTCTGAAGATGCCCATAAAAGGGTGAAAACGCTAATTGGTCAAATAAATAAGTGGAAGTGTAACAAGTATTATAAATCAATAACTTCTTTGTAAATATAAGTTATTACATCATTACATTTGAAGCATTAACTATGGTTATTCGTTATAATTGAAATTAAAATAAAACACTATGATTTTAACTATCTTTTTTATTTTATTATCTTCATCGTCATCATTCCCTTTCTGCACCTAATTTTGATAATTTTTTTATTACATGAAGGTAAGATGATCAGTCTCACGCTTCAGGTGCCGGTCCAGGGACTATGATATATTCTAATATAAAAACACTCTTTTGAATAAATATTTCGTATCAACCATGTCGGGAATCGAACCCATGGCCTTTTGCACGGTAGGAAAACTCGCTGACCAATACGCCATGAGGCCGACAGATATCTTCACGTTAACTAACAGAGTAAATTATACCTTGATAAGGAAGCTTGTGTAGCTTCGAAACCGATAGTTAAAAAAATATAAAAGAAATTGTTAAAAAACAAGGTTGTTTCATTTAAATACAAATTATAATAAAAATCGTTCTTTTTGTTTCGGCTTTGCTGGAAGGTTTAAAAGCATCTAACTGGTTAAAATGAAAAAAGGGCAGTATATAAATATCGTTTAATTTTTAACATAGGCTATACAGAGCGCTTTCGACTTGATTAAACTCTCAGGTTAAAATCCTGAACAAGGAAATCGAGTAGAGATAAGTCCGCCACGTGGTGTAGTGGTTGGTACGTTCGCTTACCATGTTTGAAGTCTTGAGTTCGATTCCTGAGTAAGTCGACATACAATATTGACGTAAAAGGTGGTTCTACACTGGAGTATTTTATGTTCCCGGCACCTAAAGCGTTAGGCTGACATCTTGCCTTCATGTTCATCGATGTACGCTAAATTCAGTGCACCAATTTAGTACCCTTTGCCTCATAGGCGTGGACAGGGGTATGATGATGATGATAGTTTTTATGGATATGAAAAAAACTTCACATTACTAAAACTTTTCACTTTTTACAATGTCAAGCAAAAAAATGGGGCAAAAAATTGTTGTTTAACTAAATATGAGATGCTAGCCAGTTTTGATGAATAGGTATTTCAACATTGCTTTTCTGTTACTCTCTCGCAAATTCTCCCGTATTTAATGTTTTTCTCTATTCATCTTCACATTATTTATTTTTTAGAATGAATTATACTATAAGCGTAATAGTTTATTTAATTTTTCTTATTTTATGTACTTTAAACTGTATATTATAAGAACCCTCTGGGCGTTTATTAAATAAATTAAAAAATAAATGCCTCCCTAATATTGTGCAAAAACGACAAATGCACGTCGGTTTAATTTTGCTTAACTCAAATCAAGGTTTTGCTGCCCCGTTTTACGCACCCCAAAACGGAACCGATTTGGTAAAGTATCAAAATGTAACTATCTGTGTGGTGTTTCTTTCTTTTTCCAAAATCATTTATCGTATTTGAATGTCATATGTCCGAAGATGGCAGATAAAGCTGAGTGCTTTTTTTGGGTGCTTTGATGGTGCCAGCTCCCATAAAAAAACTATTGATCCAAAAATCAAATCTATAGAGACACGCCAGTGGCAAATATCTATAGCGTGTAAAAAATTATTGCTCCCATACCAAGAGCCACAATCGTGAGAGAAAATACGGGAATATATTTGTATCAAGAAAAATGAGACCGCGTGTCCTCTTAATTTAAAACAATAGTGCTGTAGGTGTATTTCACAATAGATTGAATAAGACAATATCCTTATTTGTCATAACAGGCGTGAACTTGTTTATCTTCAGAGTTAGAGGCATTAGTATATTTATTTGTCAGACAACGACCTGTATCTATTATATCTTCTACTATGTCAATCACCTCTAATTTTTTACATACACCTTGGCCGCGATTATGACGGGAAGCTAAGGACGTCAAACCATCACTTTGACGGTAAAGTTGAAGATAAATTCTCCCGAGCGATTACAAAGATACACTACCGAATACCCACCTTCATGTTTTGGGTAGGTACATCGATATGTGACAAGGGGAAGCATGACCCACGGTACACATATCTACGCACGAAAGTGACATACTTTCATTAAGACGTCAAAGTTGAAGACAAATTATCCCAAGCGATTACGAAGATACCCTACCAATTACCCCCCCATCAAGTTTCCTCGATACGCACGCTACGCCTTAAGAGTGACAAGAAAATTGTTTCACCAAGCAATTTTTCTTTTAATTACGATTTATTTGAATTTTTAATCGTCTGAGATTGTTTTTTTTTTCCTAAAATATAATTAAAAAGATGAGAGAGAAAGAAGTAAATTTTTAAGTCGAATTTAATAATGACGTTACTGTCAGTTTTGAAAACAACGCCTATATGCACAGTCAATGTGGCTAGATTCTGCCCTATTAACAAATAAGAGCATCTGGGCGTAAAACGTTGCCACTATATTTTATTTAATTTAGTTCTGATATTTTATTTATCTGTTTAACTATATGGAGCCGGCTTTGTGATCACTCGGTAGATAAATACGAACGATCGTTAAGCATACCGTCTTAGTAAGTGTCAAAAGTAATAAAGAAATCATGTTCAAACGAGCATTTTTTGTTTGAATTGGGATTTGCCAGAGTTTTTAATCGCTTTGAAGTGGGAAATTTTTATCACAGAAGCCTATTCAAAAAATAAAGAGAACTATTTAAAATTTTAATGAAGTGAGGAACGCGGACTAAATTTTCGGGGTTATTCATTGGTTGGATTCGATCAATGACGTCGAGATGACAAGTCGGAAGATCGTATCGAGGTAGATAGAGATATGACAGAAATTAAGTGTACCTTCTCGATACGTTCAGATGAAGACAGCGTTCATAATCACGGCACTTGTATAAGCATTCAAGTTGATCAAGCGGGATAAAAAATACAGTTCTGTGTGAAATAAACCCGGAACCACGGACAAGTGTTTTCGGCTAGATGGTTACTCTCAGGTTCAAATTCTGAAAAAAACAATCTGAGAATACGTTAGCTTCATCGTGTACTGGTTAATGCGTTTACCTATCATATATCCCGGGTTCAATTCCTGGCAGGATCAATGTAAAATATTTGTTTTAATGGTGGTTTATCACTGAAATACTTCACTGTCCCTGGACTGGACTTGAAGTGTAAGGTAGATGACCTTGTCTTCATGTTACAAAAATTATCTACAGAAAGTGCGATTAGAGTGCCGATACTGTGCCTTATGTACCACTGAGTGCGGAAAAGGAAATGATGACGAGTCTTATAAATTTATTAACAAACTTACTAAATGAAATGTATTTTTATAGACATTTTTGTGTATATTGCCACGTTTCAAATAAAATAAAAATTGTCGCAACATTGCATAAGGGAACTGATAGATTCATATAAATATTGTGCTACATCACAGTACTTTGCCCAATAAATTTTGAATTTGTGTTTTTTTCAATATTCAACTATTATTGACAATTCAATTTCATAAATTAAAAAATACTTACTTGTTTATTTTTATTACCTTATACTTGTTTTTTATTTTTTACTATTATATAAAATTGCACTATAGTATTGGCAAATACGCATTTCATAGATACATATTTTTATTTCTTATTTTTTCGTGATAATATATGCTTGCTTGTTTATTAATTTAACTTAAAAATGTCTTTCTTTCTTACCGTAACACTTTATTTATTATTGATTGATTTGGTGTTTATTTTGTAGAACTCCATATTTAAACTTATAATTAGAAATCAAACACTGATTTGAGTCTACTGAATACTTTATTTTATTTTTACAAATATAAACATATAAAAATAAAACTTCGTGACAATTGTTTCGCCTTATTAGGGCATTTTCAAACGAATGTGAAGATTATTTGGATTGAATGTCCTTATATAGTTATATAATTCAAGGTACTTAAGTAGAAAATAAAAATAATCTTATGAACTATAGCATGTACATTAATCATAATTGAGGGAAAAACCGATGGTTAAGGGTGAGGCTAAGTGTTTAATAGGTAATGGGGAATTTAGGTATTTATATTTGAATTTCGGGGAAAATATAACAAAGTAAGTATTTATTGACATACAAGTATGTATTGTATTCAGTAGACTCAAATCAGTGTTTGATTTCTAATTATAACTTTATTTATTGTTTGCCTTACAGAATTTATTTCATAAGCCTATATCTTTGCATTTTTTGTTTATATACTTACAGTTTTTTCTTGCATACCTTTGTTATTATTGTTTTTTTTTTACTTTGTAAAACTATTTATCATATCCTTTTTAACTAATTTCACAATTTTTTTCTGGATATTCTGTTTATAATTTAGTATGTTAGCATGTATTTCTTTTTTTTTGTAAATGCTTTTTGGGCGTTAATAAACAAAATAAATAAATAAATATTTATAAATAAATATATTTTTCCTTGTAAGAATAAACGAACGTAAAACAATGTAATCAAATACATAAACAAAAAAAGGTGTGCGTTTTAAAAAAAAAAACTAAAATGGAATTTATGAATTATTCCTCATTCAATAAATATCTAGGTAAAAATATAATTTTTAAAGTAAGACTATTGAATTTTCTAAATAAACATTTAAACTTCGCACCAAAGGCAACGATGTTTCTTCTATTGCGTGATACGTACTACCTTTAACTGATTTGTTTATTATAGGAAATGGAAATGGTTATCACTTCTTTACAGAGTTTACTTAAATATAACCTTATACAGTAGTCAATGCCACAACTTGACAATATAAAGACTTACAATGTTAAGAACAAGGTGTAAATAGGCAAACATAATATTACCTTAAATTGTATTCAAGTGGTAAACATTGATTACGACACTTTTGACCATGGACTTAGATTTGGGAAGTATGAATGACGATGAGAAAAAGATTAAAAAATATAAATATTTTTTTTCCGGAAGAGAATCGAATGAATTAGGAAGAAGTGTTAATTGAAGAAGAATGACGAGAAGCTGGATCAAACGTTTCAAATCTCACGCATATTTGACCCCACGAAGGGTCGAGAAGAAGAATGAATATTTTAATGACGTCTAAACTGGACTTGTATGCTTATACCTAAATGGATTTTGATTTTATGGACATGAGGTTGACAGATCGATAACACACACATGTACCGAATTATTATTATTATTTTTTATTTAGAAAAAGAAATATTTGCGTTCTTATGATTTACCCAAATATTTAATTTTGAGGACCATTTTCAACGAGTTGTAAATAACTCACTATTAGAAAATGGAATCAAGTTGGAGTAAAGTGGGATTCGAACCACGGTACTTTGCTCCGTTAGTCCGAGACACTAGCCACAAGACCACAACCCGATTATGAGTAATTGCAGCCTAGATATTAGTATATGGTTAGAATATTAAATACGGAATGAAGTTTTTTAAAAACTAAGTACATTAACGAAAATAAAATAAAACTGGATCGTTTTATCAACATTTTTTTCAGTGGTTATTTTCCATACATATATTTAATAAAACAGTTTAATTAATTTGAAGATAAAGCGTGAAATCGGATTATAGAACAATCACAAATAATTTTAAAATAGTGATTATGAAACAATTAAATTATAAACACAATTATAAGCGTTAATTTTTTATCCTATTTTTTTGCTACAGAGGTAGAAAACACTTTTGTGGAGGCAATATAGAGGTTTTGGTATTTACTGAACTCATGCCCTGTCATTGGTTGATTTAAGTGGCCACTTTACCCCTGTGTATTATTCACCATTCTACAAATGTTTAAACATCCAACTTTTCTCAAATATTCCATCTTTGAATTATCTGAAGTAAAAGAGCTAAAATCTTTATCATGTGGGTGAGATTCATCCGGTTAAGCCATTTCACACATTTTTTTTTATTTATTTTTCCAAAAATATTTACAAAAAATTCTTAAATTAAAGTCCTGCTGAGTTGCATACATACAACTCGTCAGCAAGTTCTTATAAATTACATTAATTATTTACAATTAGTCTACATTAACAATAATTTTACTTGAAAAACAATTACAGATTACATTTTGAAAAATTAAAAACTATCACTAATACAAAAAACTTTTTTCTAATAATCATAATTTGAGCAAACGTCGAACTCCTGTATTTAACTCAGTATTTTTAATATTGTTTGGTAACATATTAAATATTTTAGGTATACTGTATTGCAGTGTCCTTTTGCCATATTTATTTCAGTATCTAGGAACAGCTAGCCCTTCCGTACTAGTAAACCTGGTGTTGTAATCATGTACCAACTTGAGTTTATACTCGGAGTGCGACGCATGGTGACAAATTAATTTGTACCAAAGTAGAGCCCTAACAGATAATTTATTTACAGATTTATACATTAATGATATTGAAATATTGTGTCTCTGGCGGTATACATCTTTATGTAGTAGCAATTTGATCATAGAATTTTGCAAGGTTTGAATAAAATTAATATAAGTTTCACTTGATAACCCCCAGGAAGTTATGGCGTATCGTATAATTGATTCAGAGAGAGATAAATAAATAATTCGTAAAGTATTAACAGGGACATAATATTTTAATATGTACATTCTATTACTTATTGCTCTTAATCGCTTACACAATTTTCTAATATGTACATCCCATTTAAAATTACAATCTATAGTTAAACCTAAATAAACATACTGCTCAATATTTTCAATATTTTCACACATGCACGGTTGCATAATATCACTATGGATACACGTATAGTTATGTGATAAAATTGACGGTGTTGTGTGAGTTTTATAGTTCGGTGATCTTATGTGCAGAAGTTTGGTTTTCTTTGAATTAATTATTAACGCATTAAAACATTTTCTTAATTTTTACTCTTTTATATGAACCAGTTAGTTTAATCCACCGTAAATGTTACAAGAGGCCACTTAAATCTGCCAATGAGAAATCATGAGCCCTGTAAATGCTTAGACCTTCAAATTCCCTTTCTCAAAAAGTTTTGTCTCTCTGTTACAGCAAATTTATTATTAAATAACTCCCCAGGGAGGAAATCCAGCCTGTCTGTAAACATTTGGACATATTCAAAAGATTGTTGATTATTTTTTCAATATTAAGTCATTGTTTTTATCTACAACTGTAGACGTTTCGTAATCCATTTAAACTATGGATTACGAAACCTTTCATGCCCAACATCGTTATATAATTTTTTTGTATTGACCTTAAGGTAAATGTTAATTTTACATTTTTAATATTAGGTAACCGATGTAACAGTGTCGAAGCAAATTTAATAATAACTATGTGTCGTTTGTTGTACAAGAAAAATGATCAACTCAACTATTCACTATACAAATTAGATCCATTAAATTAAACATACTCCGGGTATGAACTAAAATTACATCATTGCATAAATAATGTAAATTGTAAATGTACACTATTGGAAAAGGTCACTAGTGTTTTGGGTTTAAAAATAGATAAATTTATGAGATAGAACCTACAAACTGAAGAAATTTCTAATAAAATAAAACGTTTGATTCATTTTTTCATACCTTTAAGAAATATACTAAGGATTAAAGAACTAAAACAATTGTATTATGGATTGGTAAATTCAATACTAACGTATGGTCTGATTGGCTGGGGAAGCTGCACTAAAACGACTATGGCTTCAGCAGCTATAGCTCAAAAATCAGTGTTAAGAGTTATATTAAAAAAAACATACCGATACCCGAGTGATTCGCTCTTCAAAGAATTTCAAGTGCTGGATATTCGTCAACAGTATATATTGAGGTCAGTAGCGGTCACACATCTCAACAGGGAAAAATACGCAAGGGTTTGTCATGTTCATAATACTAGACACTCCAATAAGGATCTGATTCTACAGAGAGGAGTCAATACTTTTTTAGCTCAAAGGCAGCAATATTATATAGGCCCGAGGGTATATAACCTTATCCCAGTTTCGTGGAAATGTGGTGGGATTGCCAGGCTGAGGAAGGTGTTGACTGCATTCTTAATCCATATTTGTCGGAGGGAGTCAGAGAATTTGTTGTCCGATGTAGAAGGACGTAAGCTGATTTATTGTTTTAATAGTAATGACTTGGGACTTAGGATATAGAGATTTTGGTATTATTTATGTTTTCTCTGGATATTCATTGTTTACCTTTAAGACTGAAAAAGCACACATCATGATAAAACTGTAAATACTTTTAAATATCATTATAAAATACATTATTTACTGCCTTAGAACGGGGAAGCTATCCCTAGTTAGGCAGTTTAGATGATAAAAAAAAAAAAAAAAAAAAAAAGCCTGTCTGTCGGCCTCGTGGTGTAGTGGTCAGCCCGTTTGTCTACCACGCAAGAGGTCTCTGGTTTGATTCCCGGCATGGTTGACATAAAACATATATTTAAAAAGTGTTGACAACAATAACATTTCATAGACCCTGGACTGGCACCTGAACCATAAGACTCATTATCTTACCTTCAGGTAACAAAAATTATCAAGATATGCTGCAATTGGCGTACCAATGTTGTGCCCTTTGTGCCGTTGGGTGCGGAAAGTGAATGAAGGAATTACAGGCTGGTACAGTCTATTGAAATCTGTTAATAAACGTTGCAAATGAGTGCATAACAAAAAGTTTTCATAAAAATCATTCAAAAGGGCATACTTGCAAGCTAAAATTGAGGTTTACTTAGTTCAGCGACAGGCACTAACATATTAGGCATTATTTGACATTCTAACGCACTGTACGAATATAAAATATGTGATTGTTTAATTTTAAAATAGTTTATATTTATTTACTTAAAAATGTCAAATGTCAGTGTAAATATCGAAGATAAATGAGGGCATTGGAAGCAAAGATAGCAAACTCCCGTTTTGGTGTTTTCGAGAAAAATTACAAAAACTGCTACACTAATGCCAAAGAGAGTCTTCATGTTAGAAATGTTATTTTTACTGAGCTTAAGCTTTAAGATACTAATAAATTAGCTTGAATAGAAACACAAATTCGAAAACTTTCTTAATATTTGTATGGCACGGCCATTTTGAAAATTTCGTGAAAAGCTCATAAAATGGCTGATGGATATTGCTATGCTTCCAAACCCCAGAGTAATAATGCGTAACCTTGAGAGGAGCCCAAACGTTTGTTAACCATTTTATGACTATTGGTTATTAAGTTAGCTACAGTTTGCAGCAAAACAATGGGCAGTACTCAGGTCGAGAATTGCCGAATGGATAAACGTTTGCATTTTAATTACTTTTAAATGTGTACCTGTGTATTTATCATTGCAGGGCTATTCCAATCTATTTTTCCATAATTCGCCCATATTTATTTTATAAAACTAAAAATACATTTTTGTGTTTATTTTTTTATTTACTTATTCATTTTCTTCACAATATATTTATGTTATATTTATTGATACATAAATCCCAACTCTTTTGAACCAAAGTCTTGTGTTGAGTTTGTTTGTTTGTCCGTCACATCTCCGAAATGGCGAGTCGTAGCGGCTTGAAATTTGGACACGCCATTTTAGATGCGATTTCAAGGTTCACGTTGCTTTTTTCGAGTAAAATTTTAATAGACCTCTACTCTATAAAAACTCAAACTTTGTATAAATTCCTAGTGCGGTCCTGACATATTTCTCATAATCAACCGTCATTATACATACTTTAATTCACAAATTTACCCCCTAAATAGAGAAAAAAAATTGTATCTGAAGTAAATATGTTGATATAAAGAATGTTTTAAAGCAACATAATACACGTGTCGGGACAATAAATGCCAAAAACCAATGTCAATCATCGGAAAATATTCGGAATCAATTACCTGTGAAAACTGACTCCTTTATTAACACCTCTGACGCTCCTACTGCTGCAACCAAATATACTGCAATTCACCATAGTCAACTTTTATTTATTATATCGTAAATATTAAAGTTATTTACAAACAAAGCCAAGCACAGCTACAAACGCATCCGATCGAACGGTTATGTTTATGTTGTCAAATAAAACAAAATGGCCACCAATTGGTTGTTAGCCAGAGTTCCAAACACTGTTTTCAAATCATCAAAAGTATAATTTTAAACTTCATTTGCAACTCAACTCACGATTTTTATAAATATAAACTTAATAAACTACAGAATGACACGACCAGAAAACATATTTTTTGGAGGTTGGAAGGGTGAAAGCGCGAATAAGTCAAATGTATAAGAAAAAGTGGACTTCATATTTTAATTTATAACTCATATTCCAAAACATAGGTATTCAAGTATAAGTAACTATATCATTACAATAGAATTCCATTAAGAATTGTAAACAAACAAATAAATATATTATTTTATTCATTGATTTGTCTTACTGGATTTAACTTCCTTATTATTAGAATGACATTAAATTTTATTTAGAATTATTGAAAGGGATACGAAAGTGTAGGCATTAACAAGGCTTATGACCTGTCGTCAACATACCTAGGTTCTACAGTCACCAGTGACAACAATACTCAGGAATAAATAAGGAGGAGAATAATGGCTTCCAATCGTTACTACCACGCACTTCAGAAACAATTACGGTCCAAAATAGTACGAAAAAATACTTAAATAATACTGTACAAATCTTTTATTGAACCAATCCTGACGTATGCCTCCGAAACTTGAGAAGAATATTGAGGGAACCATTGCAGCTTTCGAAAGAAGAATCCTCCGAGTTGTCAATGGTCCCGTGAGAGAAAAAAGTATAGGTGGCTTTGCTACAATAGGAAGCTACATATGCATATGAAATCTACAGAATGGAGGGACGCTTGAGCTAGTCTGGCACTATAATTAGAATGGATGACGAAAACCCCATAAAACACCTTACTCTCTATGCCACAAGAACAAGAAAGATCAGGAAGGCCCAAAATACGATAGATGGACTGCATCAGTGCAGATACAACAATGTTGGAAGGGAGAAACTGGAGAGAAAAACCAGCAGACCTTCAAAAGTCAAGGTGACTCCTGGATTCAGCCAAAGCCTACCCAGGGCTTCCGAGCTTATGATGATGATGATGATGACCTGTCGTCACAGGGCTTATAACTTTGTTCGACCCGGGCACGAAATTATTAGTAAAATGTTTATGCAAAGAAAAAATTCAATAACTCAAATAAAAAATACTTCGTTTTTTCTAGTGCGTGCTAAGAAACCTTAAAATAAATATAAATAACAAATTGATGTAAATAATCAAACTACGTTTTAAAGAAATGCATACTTTTTATACTTCTTGATTTATATTAATACGAAGCGACGACTACGTTATTCGTAGATTTATGTATAACAAACTGGTTCGTCGGTAAAACATAATTAATACTTTGAGAAAAAATTAGCATAATTCATGTGAACCAAGGTCCCAACTTACAACATTACAACAATACCTTAGTATTAACATTATGTCATTAAAACATTAATTGATATAAATGATTTAATGTCCATAAATATTTCGAGAAGGCTGAGATCTATAGATATCTTTCTAAAATAAATAATTTGGGTAAATTTTGTGTCATGGTCAGAAAAGCACCTTGATCTCCAAATGAATTTATTAAGATCAGAATACTCTAATGTTGTATCGAACAAGATAATTAAATTCGTTAATATAATGATTTGTAACATGCAAAAATTGAAGGACAGTTAGGGTATTGAATTTATAGTAAAACATACATAATTTGAAATCAGTAGATTTCGAAAAAGAAACAAACATATGTAAGCTTAAAATATTGCATTGTAGTAAGTCAAATACAGATATTATATTACTAATATCTGTGCGCAACGAAAATTTGTAGAAAATCAGCTGTTTAAGTTTCAGTCATTATTATATAAAAAAAAATTGAAGTAGAGTAATCTAGTAAAAAAAAGATATTAATAGAAATTGTAAACTAATGCAGATGTGCTGAAGGGGAAGGGGTTAAATAGAAATATGGTAACATATTTCATTTTCAATATATTTAATTTTTTTAAGGGTAGGCATATTATTTATTATATAAGTAACTTTATTTATACCCTCGAATTTTTTTTTATTTATCTTGAAAATAGACTGCTGACTTGAATTTTTCATCCTTTGTAAATTTCTAAATTATTATTTGATTATTATTATTATTAAATTTAGGAATAAGTATTAACTCGACGAGGTCAAGTCCAGACTGTAGGCAGGGTAGTTTAAGGTGATTCTAAATTAAAATATGAAACAAATTGTTTATTAATGGCGATTTTATATTTTTTTATTGAAATCTTATCTTAAATCTTATTTTTTTCGTTTTGTACATCATTTTGTGAAAAGGACCTTAATTATATCGTTATGGAATTCGTTACAATCAATAAAGTGTAAAGTTTCCGCGAACCAAGTTTTGTAAAATTTCCATCGAAAATAAACGTAAAAATTTCAGTTTTCAGTAGTAAAAGCGCCATCTATGAATAAGTACTTTCATATTTTCGTTTAAAATCACCTTAATATTTGGAAGTCACATTAATTTGTGAAGAGCAGTCAACGCAACATTGCTTTTGTGCATGGGCTGGTTGTCTCAGACAAATAAGACACATTTGGTCAATTATCCTCTTGATTTCTTCTTTACAAACAACATTGCAATTAGAAAAACTTAGCATTTAAAGGTAATAGTGACACTATTTTCTGTTTAATCGATAGACAGGATACCATCTATATTGCAAACAACAGTAATGTTAATACTGGGTATATGAATACAAGTGATGAGTCACAGTATTTAAACATGTATAATCATTGACATATTTATACACATAGACATGCCCCGAGCCCTCAAAAATGATGACACTTAACTTATGCCCAAACACTCACTCATACCCAACGCGTATTTGGCCGTTCTACGACCACCAGTCAGTCGTGGCGTTTAGAATCGAAACCAAAATGCCTGCTTGTGTCATGAAAGCGCGTAAAACTTTTCGGATAAATATTGTAAAAATTATTGTGTAACCTTTCATTGGTAAATATTTATTTGTGACTGATTAACGAAGCTTAAAACAATTAATATTCAAATACAAATATTATTTTCTGTGATTTCGAACTACGCTTTGAGATGCAATTGCGACGTTCTTCTTAGTTAGAGGGTTGCACTGGGTGGAATACGTTTTTAAAATATAATAAACGTGAGTTAATATTATTTTTGGAAGGTCAACATATGGACGAGTTAAGGAAATGTGGATGTTTAAACAAAGGCAGTCGTTGCGCAAGTGGTTGGTGAGATTGAGTGGTTTGTGGCTGAACGGACCCCGGTTTATCAAGGTCCACTTATCCTACATCTCATCCTATTATTTCTCATCTTCCAATACGCAAATATTTATTCACTATGGCCTTGGGTAGCTACGATTGCTATGAGACCAATTTTATATATCCATAGCAACCAACACGAACAATATCGTTTTTTTTCCCTCATAATTTTGTTCTATTAACAACTGCATGCATCATAATTTATCTGTCCACATCCGCTCGCCTTTAAATCACCTGCCCGTATCCGCACACCTTTACATCTTATGACCGCCGCACCGCCACATTCATCTATATATTCTCGGATAAGAATAATAAAAGTGCTGTGTTCGTCGAAAAAAGGAAACACTACCCAAAGCCAGGACTTGGAGCTTTAGCATATGGATTCCTGTCCATGATCCCCTTTCCTGACTTTTTAAAAGTGGTATTTTTGTCTGGTGTGGTTTGTTTGCCCGCATACTGTTTTGTCCACATCTGCCATCATAGCGCAAATGTATTTTTGTTACCTCGCAAAAAATAATACAGATCAACGTTTCATTCAAGTAATACTCACGCGAATTGTAAATCTCCACCCCAGGCAGTATGGTGAATACTAAACAGTGTGTAAAGTGGCCGCTTTAACTATCCAATGACAGGTCACAAACCTTGTAAATGCCTAAACTGCCATATTGCCTTTTCAAAAATGTGAACCCTCTCTGTTAAATATTCCAGTTATTCGCTTCCTATTAAATTTATTAAAACACAAAGTCAAGTTTAAATTGAATTTTATAATTCATACTTTTGACCAAAATATGATTAAAATATTTAAACTTTCATGAAATAACAGATCTCTTTTGAGAATATAATTTTTTTACGCTGTATCTTTTGCGCCGTGTCTTTTGAACCCGACAAAGTTTTTCTTTTAATAAACTGTGAAATAATTATCCATTGATTTCTTTCATAATATTGCCACGAAGATTTTACGTTTTGTCTTGAGAGTTATATAATTTTTCTTCTCCCAATCCGTAGAAGTATGTTGTGTACCTTTGGGTGGTTGGAATTTTGAAGATTTTGACAATTAAGATTGTATAATTAAAGAGTAAGAAAATTTTCGTCAATTTACCTGGGTTCTTAATTTGAAAAAAATGGATTTAAGAAATTAAAAATCACAAATCTAATATATTCCACGTCTACGAAAACTTCCAAGAGAGTGATATTTTATGTCAAAAAAAACCTTTGGACTATTGAGTATCCCATTGAAAATCTTTAGACAGGATTATTGATTTAGGAAAACGTAAAAAAGGCGGATTTAGAACGCAATAAAGGATTGGGTTTACATAGTTTATTCAACTTCTCGGAAAAAAGAATAAAAATTATATAACGAGCTTTTGGAAAACGTGATTTAAGTTAGAAAGACTTGCAAACCATGATCAAAACAATAAAATATAAACCAACTATAATTGAAAATTAAAACCTAGGCTTTACATATTTGGTAAACACCTTAAAAAACCAGAATGAATATTTGCAGTTTTGCGTAATTTGCCAAGAAAGTTTCTTCGCAATATTTACATTTTTGCGTCTTTGATCCTTCTCTTTTTAAAAAAAATTAATTTCATGACCAACATTTTTGATTCGCCGACAGTTTATTAAAGATGTCATTGTTATTTGTATGTATGTGTGTCATTAATGTTTATTTTTCCCGGATAAATTGTTGTTTGTCAAACGTATCTAAAATGTTACTTTTGTAATTAAAATTTGATTAAACCACCCGAATAGAGTTCAAAGAAAACCTCCGTCAATTTGTTCCAGGAAGTAATACAAGTTTCTTGCGAGTAAAGTATTTGAACGTACATATATTAAATTGCTTTACAATTATTTCCTCAATCAAAACTACAGTACATCTTGATAAATATATAAATTCTACGGTAAATACAAGCATTTAAGCAGCAAACGGTTCTTTCGTAGTCATTGACTTAACGTTACAACGGATATACTTGATATCATTTAATCCAATACCGGATACCGGATCAATGTATATGAAATGGATATTTATTTATTTAATCCAATATATAATACAAATACATTGTTTACAAAAAAATGTTTATGCATTCAATATAATACACTTTTTATTTATGGATGTAGCCAATCTACAGGCCCACAGGCCCACAGGCACGTTCTGGAGTGTCAGTGTATTATTTATTTTATACATAATAGTACACACTTTCACATCAATTGTTGTGTAAAATTTTAAAAAAATTATGAAAAATTAAAAGAAAAATGTTTTTTTAAAAAAAAATATACCTACATTATTAAAAGGAGAAAGGACCTTCAAGAAATTAAAATTATATTCTGATATGAGGGGTGTTGATTGCAAACCCGGCAAAATCCATCTTTCATTATTTTGAGCAAATCATAAAAAAACTGATACAAATTTGACTTCAACTTTTTTAAAATGATTTTTTAAATAATAATTAGTAAATATTTTAAATGTAAGCAGTGATGACATAAGCATGATTATGTCAAGAAACAGTTGTGAAATAATACATTTAATTTTATACATTACCAATGTTGCAATACTCAAGTAGAGATTGCCATGTTTGCAACAAAGCCGATAATTTCAAAGTCAAGTCTTATAAATTAAGCCGTATTTTTGACTGAATATGTTAAAATTATTGTAAAAAAATGTTTTCTGAATAAGTTTCAATTAATATCTCACCTTTTTTAAATTTTGGAATTTGCCGGGTTTGCAAGTATATGAAACATATTCCTCAGCTTCCTGTCTAGTCCTAGCAATCCATTTATGTACAGGTTAAATAATTATTAAAAAAAAAAAAAAAACTAAATTTATTGTATACATAGTAGGGCCTATTACCCAATTATATGTATTCACTTAATAATACTGTAATAAAGCGACGACGGCTTAAAGTTTAAACTTTAAAAATAATAAATATACTATATATTAAAAAAAAGATACATATGGAAAAAACAAGGGGATAGTGGAAAGGAAAAGAAGGAAATTGATAAGGAGTGGTATAGGATGATCGAAGGAAAGTAAGAGTGGAAAATTGCATTTGATTTAATGATTTAATGAATTATGAATGAAGAGCATGAATCAAGCCTATTAATTCTCTTCTGTACATATTGTATGGAGTGTTAAATATATCAAGGCTACTAAATTTTTTGTTAAATGTTTCACATATACGAGGGATCGTAGAATGTTTCCGATAATTAGTTTTAAATTTACAAATATAGAAAATATCAGAGAGTCTAGTTGGCCTGGAGGGAACACGGTAAGCAAGTAGATTAATGGATAAGAACAACACTTAATCTTAATATGTACGTAAGAATGTCGTTTTTTTATGATGAATGTTTTTTACCATATAATAATATTTTTTAACTGCCTATATAAATTTAAATATTTAGTATTTTATGAAAAACATGAATTTTTACACTAAACATGAATTTTTTTCATAAATTTATTGATACTATTTTTTTAAATATGTTTTATATGGCACAGTTTCGTTTGAAAATGCCCCTTTAATAAAAATCAATTGTCCAATTTTTCCCTTAAAAAATAAAACAAATTAAAAAGTGTTAGATTTAAATATTAAGATTTTTAATAAATATTTTAAAATGATTTTTAAAAATTAATTTGATTACAGCAACGCATGAATAAATTGACAAAACCGTATAAAGTTAAAATTACGTTTCGCACAATAGCCTGAAGGTTTGAAAAGGGTTGACGACTGAAATAGTTTTAAACTGTTAGCTTTAAGCAAATTAATATGTCACACAAGGTTGTGTATGAGTTAGTTTCAGCTTTATAAAGAAGTTCAGAATATCAGAATTTGTGGCAACATTTGCTTTAAAAATTCAATACAATTCATGAATACCAAAAAATTCATTGCGCAAATTTATATATATATTATTTTATTAACATATTCGGCAAAATTGCCTCTCACAAAACTTATAAAACTAACAAATTTGGTTTAATTATTTTTTAAAAAAACATACGTTACTAAGATTTAAAAACAAAAATTAAACCTATACATTGAATTTAACAATGTTTCAATCGTTGTTTTACGAATTCATTTATTACCTTTCCTTACCTAAATACAGTCCTTAGTACACCAAACGCAGTGTATCTTGATATTTTTTTCATGAGGGTAGATAAAGAGTTAAGGCTGTATTTCTGTCGTCTGGTAAAACGCACGCAAAATGAGAAAATCATACGATTTTGCCATTTTAAGACGAATGTTGTTTTTTAATCGCGCAATAATAAAAAAATAAAAAAACATAAATTAGATAAAAACAATATATTTTTTAATGTATTTCTGTTAAAAAATATACTTAAAAGTTTTATGTTACTAAAATATAGTTACTTTTAGACCGGCAGATTACGCCATTTTAAAATTAGGCTTAACTTACGTAAAATTATGCCTTTGGTAAAACTTAAAAAAATATAAATGAATTGATACCATTTTTATAGAATTGTGTTCTTTTTTTTAAAAGAAGATAATTCTGGTTGTAATATTAAATTTATAGCAATATCTTGTTCAAATTTTAATGACCTTCATACCCGCCCATACCTGTACCAATATCGGTTACAATTCTATAAAAAAGGTTTCAACTAAAATATTTCAATAAATATATTTCTTAAAGTTTTACCGAAGGTATAATTTTACGTGGAAATAAAGGAAGATGTATTTGATTTAAAATGCTTGTATTTCTTTTCTATCACAAAAAATTTAAATTTTATTTCGGCCACTTTCATGTTCAATTTATTATCTTCAAATTATTTTTACAAATTTTAGTTCAATACCAAGGTCTTTATTGAGATCCCAGATACTTAAGTTTAGTCTTAATTGAAAATGGGATATTCTGCTGGTCTAAAAGTAATTATATTTTAGTTACATAAAACTTTTAAGTACATTTTTTAACAAAAATACCCTACAAAATTTTTGTATTTATCAAATTTATCTTTTTTTATTTTTTTTATTATTGCACGATTATAAAAAACCATTAGTTATAAAATGGAAAAATCGTATGATTTCCTCATTTCGCATGCGTTTTACCAGATTACATTTTTTTTAAACATTTTTGTTTGCACCACAACAGGCCAGGAGGCCTAATTACAGTGGTGAATTACATCACAGAGCACCCAGGCTTGAGAAAAATAACATTTTATTTTTTTGTGTTCTCACCGGGAATCGAACCCGGAACCTTCCGTGCGTGAGTCAAGCGTCTTGACCACTACACCACGGAGGCCGCCTTATTACAGCCTTAACGTTCAGATGCCAACCTTGGGACTGTGAAATACTATAATGTATGACACATTTATGATTAAATATTTCATTATAACCATGGCGGGAGTTTAGCTCGACACCTTTTCCACCTTAGACAAATGCGCTGATCATTCACCATGTTTAATAAATGAAAATTTAATATTAAAAAATAAACTATCACACCGTTTCCTCGTAGACGTAAGCAAAGAGGATAACGACACTTATTATTAGTATGTATTTGCGTACAGATATCGCTTCCTCTATATTCATACGTCTTCTCGCGCAAGCACGACGATTATTTCAAATTTTGACTAATGCATCTTCAAGTATTTAAAGGATTCGGTGATGCAATGTCTTTCTTGTTTTCTGCATTTATCTTTAAGATTTTTTTTCCTCTTCATTTGCTCTGCATGTCCCAACTAACGCAATACAACTTTCTTGATTTTGTTGTTGATCTGATAGATTTTGTTAAAATATTTCTACCAGCGACACACAAAACGTGTTTAATAAGAAAAGTATAATTGATTTATATATATTCATATAAGTATACATATCACAAAAAATTATAACATATCCCTAACTCCATGAGGCCGAAAGACCTGTGGTGAGTTTAGATACAATATAATGGAAAGTAAAAACATACACATTAAAATTCCAAAAATTACGTTAACATCAATTTTAATCAACATCTGAACAACACGATTAATGGTAAATAAATCTATGTAATGTCTTGCAATAATACATGGCGGATATTTATTTGATTAATTTTACACGTTTATTGACGTTTTTTTTATAATATTAAATTGGGTAAATAATAAATACATTCAAAATTTCAAAAAGAGTGGCTTTTAAAAATGGTAAGCAGCCAGTTGGAAAAGAAAATCATAATTTGTTCGTGACACATATTTTCTTTATGTTATTATTTTTTTTTTAAATTCATATATCTCTATATATATATATAGATCGGCGGTCTCCGTGGTGTAGTGGTCAAGACGCTTGACTCACACACGGAAGGTTCCGGGTTCGATTCCCGGTGAGAATACAAAAATTAATTGTGATTTTTCTCAAGCCTGGGTGTTATGTGATGTAATTCACCACTGTAATTGGGCCTCCTGGCCTGTTGTGGTGCAAATAATAATAATAATAATATTCTTAATATTCTAAATATTTAGATACTTTATATGGCGCCATTTTTGTGAAAATCACCTCAAGGGCGCTGTACAGTAAATAAATATACTAGCACGTCTTGCAGCTAGAGAGCGCATGGACGGTTGGGATTCTAGCTCCTCGTCTTCAATTATGATATATTACAATTATGATATTGAGGAGTAAGATTACAACACGTCTTGCAGCTACAGAGTAAATTGATAGTAAGAAATCTAGCCCCTTTTTAAATTTTAATCAGTTTAAACCTTTTAAAAAAATTTTTTGAGTATCATAAACTTTGCCAGCTTCCATTTTTGTAAGATTTTAAAATGTTTAAATTTATTTTATTTTTTTCAGATTTTCATATATAAAAAAAAACTACTTTTATCATTAGATATTACTAAAACCTCATACCAAAATTAAAATAATAATTCTAAATACATGCTATATTCAAAATTAATTCAATAAGTAAACGCTGCCTACCTCAAATGTTAACAAATACTTAGTGAGCTTAATTAAATTAGTTTTATTGTATTAGATGCCGTTGTCACTTTTAAAAATGTGAGATATTTTTTTATTATTTACTATGATAAAAGCTAATTTTCGGCACTAAATTGAACTATAAGTGGTTCCAGAATACAAAAATTTCAACTTACCTGAGCAAACAATTTCCCTACTAAGGTCTCTTAGTTTAAGTATCCGTTGAACAGATAATTCACAAAGTTTACCCAAAGATTACCAGAGGCCTTATGTTGGGAATACGGGATATTTTGTTACCCACTCTACTATAATAGAATTGCGATTGCTTTGTGAAATTGAGGTTCTTAAAAATCCTCCCACAATTAAACTAAAAAAATAATGAAAACTGTAATTAATATGGATGAACAATACAGTTCTCTGTGTGAAAAAGAACCAGAAATCTGGACAAGTAATTTTAACTCAATGGCTGCTCTCAGGTGAAAATCTTAAATAAAGAAATTGAGTTGAGATAAGTCTGCCACGTTATATATGGAAGGATGGATGTGAAAGATTGATTTCAAATGTTGTTCAAACTGTAATATTTTATTGTTCCTAAACTGCCACCTTAAGAAAAAGATTGATCATCTCACCTTCATGTAACACACGGTCTAAATACAGTGCATTTGCTTTAAAAATGCAGTGGTTTGAAAAAGTGGAATAGTAATGATGATTTTTATTTATTTCGCGATTTATAATGATTTCCATTCAAACTTTTTACTTTGGGTAATTCGTATACCTATGTTATACATTCGTGGCAAAATAATTTTTATCGAGACACTGTATCTTTCGTAATTTTTGTTTGGTCCTCATATTACACAAATATACATGTATGTGTAATATTTTTTATTAAATAAATGTAGTTTGAAGAATCTTATAAAATATTAACAGCCTCGTTTGCGTCAGCGCGTTTGCCTACCATGCAAGAGGTATCGGATTCGATTCCCGACATGGTTGATGTAAAATATTTATTTAAAATTATATTTTTCACCAAAAATTTTTCACTTAGTTCTGCAGAACCAACCAGCCATAGAAAAGTAAAACTGAGATAAAAACACTTTTGTAGAAAGAGTGAACAATTAAAAATACACAACCGTTAGAATGTTTTTGGCTTTGACAAATGATAAACAATGAATACATCAGTTTTACAAACAAGAATCTTATTACGTATTTGACCGGTTTTAATGATTTTTGAAGTACCGTAAAATTTTTCTAGTTCTGTGGGTGTTGTTCTGTGGGGGTGGGTAAATTGCCATTTTTGTGGTCGACACTATTTTCAGAAGGTGATTATTACAGATTTTTGTATGAGAACGACGTGGCTGTTTTTAGCAAGCTGTTTTAGACCTTATTGCACCCGATAACACCGATATCACATTTTTTCAAAATTGTGGACTAGCCGCTTTCTGCATAACTACTCTCAATTCATAGTCCCTGGACTGGTTCCTGAAGCGTCAGACTGATCATCTTACCTTTACGTCACAAAAAGCATCAAGATACGCTACGATTGGTGTACCAATGCAGTGTCCTGTGCACCATTACTGGTGGAAAGGGAATGATGATATATGTATATATTTAAAAAAAAAATTATTTCACTGTTTTTAAAAAGTACATGGTTCATTGCTTTAGGTTCCGACTAGGTAGGAATTTCATATGGCTTTGTTTGATACGTGATTTTTTTATTAGATAATGCTTAATCAATTCTGAAAAGAATACACATTGAAACATGAACATAAATTGCAAAGTATACTTAAAATATTATCGCCCTTTTAGCACTGAAATTAATACTGAAAACTAATTAAACAGCTTGATAGGTATTATAATAATAAATATGTATATTTTTTTAACCCTTTCTTCCTCTCTTTATCCAGAGAGAGAACATGCATTCTCGTCCCAATTTTAGTTTTTTTTTCCTTTCATTCTTTTTTTTATGTTACCAAAATATATTTATCCAACGTATATTTACTATACTTCTTAACTAATTTTGTACAATTTATGGAAACTTATTAAAAAAACAAATGAAACTCTAAAATACTAAAAGTAATAAAGTATGTATACCAAATACGTATTTTGACATCGATGATAGTTAAAATAATCAAAAATGTCACGTCGTATTAATCACATCGCTGTAGCTCATTTAAATTTAAATACGTTTAAATAAAATAAAAACAATCGTCAATATAAATATCGAGTGCTTCGAGGTACTCGGGATAAAGTCGACTGCTTTTAAATCGATTTCAGTCACATGAGTGCTTAAGAATACTGTCATCAAATCACGGTATTTGCATACAATTTAAAAACAAAAGTGAGTCAAGTGTAAGGCCCCAGGTTTATATTATAGAAGTATTGTATTACAGTAGCATATTTCAAGCCCCTTACCAAAAATTAAAAGAAAACACTGGTGAGGCCTTATCAATGACAAACAGTAACAGAAGTTGACCACAAATCTCAAAATATTAGTAGCTCTGACTTACGCAGTAGGAGTTTTCTACCAAAAGGTTGGAACGTAATTTCCGGTCCTTAATTTATTAAGGAATTAATTTGATTAAAATAGTGTCAAAAAGGCGTCCCTGTTAATTTGAATTTGGTAAAAAACAAACCGCTTATATAAGAATCATATTATACATTTACGGAATGTGTGAAATAAAACCATAGGCCCGGACTTGTGTTTTCAACTCATCAACTCCCAAGAATTATAAATTTAATTATTACTATGGCAAACGATCATGACAGTTGCTATCCCCATTTTTAGTTTAACTTGAAGGAATAACCCGCTAAACTTTTATTTTAAAGGCTTTCCAGACGCGGAAAAGAGAGTATTATATAATGTAGGATTTTTTTCTTGCAACTGGCGGGAATCAAATCTGCAACCCAAGTTCATAGACCATCTAACCAACCGCGCCACGGTGCGTTTCTTAGATTTTTTGATCTGGAAGATAATTCGAATTAGTAACTTGCATTGAAAAGGGCTACAGGCCACTTTTTAAAAATAAAATGTCTTTTTATTCACCCAAATTCATGAATTTGTGTATCATTTCCTAAAATTAGTGAATAACTTTGTCTGGAAAAATGAATTTAGCAAATAATAGTAAATACGTGACGCTTTTAATTATTAACTTCTCATTAACCGTATATATACGATAATGTATATGGTATGTATATGGTGTAATAATACAAATATATTCATTTATTTTCATTTACAATTTTCCGTTTACATTTGGTACCTACATTTTATGAAAAAAAAAAATGCCTTTCAGGCATTGTAATTAATTATTTTTTTGACTTTTTGTAAACAATATTAATTTTACACTAGCGGGCTTATTGCCATTATTATATTTTAAAATAGAAATAAATGTATGTGTGTAAAAAATACCTCAAATCAATACCATTACTCAATGAGAAAAAAGAGGAAAGAAGGAGAAATTAAGGAAGAGAAAGGAGATGTTTCTTCAGACGTGATTTAAACAGAGATAATGTAGTAACATCTTTGATTGTGGATGGAAGTTGATTCCACAGTCGAGCGGCATGGACGCCATATGAATTAGAGAAAAAAAAGGAATTGTGGATGGGTATTAAGAGAGAGCTTGTAGAATTAGAACAAAGAGGTAAACTATGAACTGATAAGCGTTGAAATTTTTCACGCGGGTATATTTAAAGTACATTGAACAGAAGTGGAAGGGAGTAATAGTCTCGACGCTGTCTAATTTTGAGCCATTTCAGTTGAATTGCATTGTACTATTGTACACCGATAACCGCGGAAGTTAGAATGTTGTGGACTATATGGAAACTGTTTACTTACTTTTAAAGTTCTTCCGATTGTTTCTTTCATGAAGCACTTCACTATTGCTGTAGCACGGGTATCGTGTAGATGACGATGAGTTGTATAATTTAGGCTGTTTATATAACACTAACTTCACTTTGACTGAAATATGCTGGTGCAAGATATGATATGGATTTATCAGAGAGACATTTTTCACAATGAAACTTGCTCACAGGACGGAAGAACAACAATAATTTGAAATAGGAAGGATTTAGGTAGGAACGGAATATTTACAGTCTTATATGAGTTGCAAGTTTGAAAAAAATATCAATTTAGTACTTAACATATTGTGATTATCATATCAACAATTCCTTGTGATGTTTATTGTTTGTGAACCATATAAATAATAAATGAACATTAAAATACGTCGTTAATTGAAAAAATATGTTTGCTGACTAGAAACAGCGGCAAACAGGTTAACAGTGGTCGTACTAATGGGCGCAATCCGTCGGCAAAATAAAACACTTTTCCCTTAGGAATTTTTGGCCATTACTGAGGATAATAGCATCACTGTGTCCCGAATTGCTTTGTATAAATACATTTATACACATACATATATACGTGCAGATTGTGTTTATCGCTATACGAACATTTATCATAGTAGCAATAAGCTCAGCTAATATGTTGGTCGATCAAAAGCTTAGCTATATCTTATAATATTATCACAGCTAAGAAACTCAAGGAAGGAGAATAATGGGTTGCTGTAGCTTTTGGCAATATGTATTTTATCTAAGGTTGTATATATTCGGATGTTTACCCGAATTTAAATAGGTTAGAAACAAAAATTATTACTTATGCTACGGTACTGATTTTTTGTATTTAAGTCTTTTAAAATATAGCACATTTTTTCAATAAAAACATGCTGTTAAGAAGATCTCTAGAAAGTTATTTTCGGTACATTGTATTAAGATTTACTCTCAAAAATATTGTTACATACGTACATAATGTTTGATATTTGTAATTTATGGAACTTTGATGCTATTAGCTTTGAAAATGATAACCCTAGATTAGGTGTACGAGGTTTGTTATTAAAATTCATGGAATATTTTAATTCCGAGTTTAAATACGTAATTGTAAGTTTTTTAAATATTTTTTGAGCAATTGTTGTACATCTTAATGATTAGCCTGTAATTTTTTTGTCATTTTGGAAACGAGGTTGGGTTTTGATATACAAAGTAGTAAGACGCGTTTTGGTGTAATCGGAAAATTTTCAAGATTGTTCTAGAGCGAAAATGACGAACGCCTGCTCACACCTCGCGGCTTGTTCACGACTTTTTGACAAAAAACCAGACCGAATTGATGACCGGCCATCCTATTTACTAGACTTGGCCCCTTGCAACTTTTTCCTGTTTCCAAAGATGGAAAGGTCTATGAAAAGATAACACGCGACGTTTCGCGGCCATAGTATACTCCGGAGTATGGGTGTAAAATTGCGTAGTTTTACCAAAAGGTGCGGTAAAATACCGTAATTTTACGGTAATTTTCAAAAATCATGATAATTTTACTGTGAAACGTGGACACTTTTTATTTGCTTTTAAACTAAGTTTATCAGATCTTACCTACATGCCCAGATTTAGCTTTATTTGAACAAATATGTTAGTTGAAGTGTAAACACTATTTACTGACATTAAAATGACGTTTTTTTTATAAATTGCGAACTAAAACAGAGATTGTTTGTTTTTTACTACTTTTTCTAAGTTATAAGCTATTTTTACAATTAAATTATGAGATTTTGATGATGTTTTCTGAAACAAAATCGATTTGTTCGAAAAATTACAGTAATTATGACCACCACGCAGTGGCGACCACAAAAATAGCCAATACGTAGAAAAACTGTTTTGATGTGAAAAAATTGAGGTTTTCAAGTTTGACAGTGTTGGTCGATTATTGGCCCTTCATTATCATCGTCAAACCATTATTCGCACCCGGTGACGCGTAGGGCACTACAGTTATAAATAAAAAGCAGGGCATCTCAATAACCTGTTTCGGAAAATAAATGTGATCAGTATTACGCATAGAATTAAGAAAAGTCCAGAAACCGCATACGCACATCAAACAGAAGGTGACTCATAAATGAGTAGGTTTACGTTTTGACCCATTAGTTTCTTTGTAGACGTCGCTCAGTACGCAACTCCTAATTTTAATTAAACTATCCCGTGTTGTGTTTTTTTAAAGTGTAGACTTACTGCTAGTATCTTAAAGAAACAGGATGCAATTACATTTCATGTGTAATTAGCAAACAAGTGTGTATATAACAAATGCGTTACTTAAAAATTGCATTATTTTTCCATCTATCAGAATATCGAAGAAACAAAATGAAAATTTCGTTAGTGTTGCCAGGGTAGTAAATTTTTTTACCCTACTTTGCTCATCTAATGAGAACATTAATGAAAATTGGATCTCGGATTAAACAACTCTGTGGTGGATATTTGACCGACATTGTCTTGAAAACATAAAATATTATTTAACACGGTACAAAAATATCCGCTTTATGAAAAATAAATTTGTTTTATATTTTAAATTTAAAGATCATTAATTCAATTACTCTTATTAATGACCTATTACTTATTTACTCTGTTGTGTCAATCAATATTTCCGCGTGCACAATAAAATTTTAGAGAAATTAACAGATTGTTTTTTTTTTACCTTACATTTAAGTTACGATTTTTTTCTTCCCATCAAGCGCTGTAACGCTGTGACCTCACGAATGCACGTGGCAAAAGTAGGGCATAGTGTGGGAATTATTGGACATAGTCCGATGTATTCAAATAAGATTCTACGATCCTTCTGGACTATTCTTAATTCTATGGTATAACGTTAAACACAACAGACCATAAGTTTATAACCTTGAACTGCCGTCAATCACGTCATCATCTTTAGAGAATGATGCATAAATCAATTTTCAGGATGGAATTCCTTCCATTAAGATTTGAAAGAAAATACGGTGTGCAATAAAAATGTAAACTTTTTTTTCTTCGATATGTAGGGCAGGGCTAATGCTTATTTATTGAAATGACATAAAGGCGGCATTTGAATTTTTCAAAAGAGCTCTATCTTATTTGTACCTTATTTGTTTACATATTTAAGGTACGCCAATTGATTTTAGACGTAAGGAAACGAAAAGTATTTTTAATAACACGCAATTAAATACATATGCGAAAACAATTTATTTGAAAACAAAAAATAATAAGATGCTAATATAAAACAAAAATCAAACAATAACAAAGAAGAAAGATCTTCTATTGGAAACAAAAGAACAGAAAAAATATCTTTTAAATACTTTATAGTGACTGATAAAAGGTAAGAAATAAATATGTTTAATATAAAATTATATAAAATTAACCTGTCTTAAAAAAATATATTTTTACAGTTAGTGGGTAACTTATGAGGAACTTCAGCCCTACGGGAAATCGGATACAAATTAGATGATTAAATTGTACAGCAAAGTTTATTGAAAATGTACGAAAAAAATATTTTAATAAAAACGCACTACTTTGATTGACTTCACTGGTTCATATGAACCAACCAATGATGCGAGAATTGGGAAGGATATCCGGTTGGTTTACTGTAAATAAACCAATGGGAACAACCTCTGACATGACACGCGGAGTTGTTTCAGAAATACAAAATTTAAAAAAATCATAGCGATGATACCATAAGTAAAAAAAAAATATTTTTTTTTGATAAGTTTAATAGCCTTTTAACAAAAAAAAAGAAACTCAACTTCCTCGTTGTAATATGTGTTTAAAAATACCAAATAAACGCTGTTTTGCAACACTGAAACTGATAAAAACCGGCTCGGCAATTGATAATGAATCTTGCGGGAAAACACTAGGTGTAGTAATGGCGGCGGCAAAAAATACTGGCGTAGGGTAGGCAAGGTTGCAGGTACGTTGAATGCGGAGATTGCAACAATAATATTAAAACCAATTCATACCAACATAATTTATGCGCAGTACATTTGCGTAAAGCTAATATAGTTTATGAATAAATGTATTGAAAACCCACCAAATCGATTCGTAAAACACGTTGAAGTTTTGCGTTAATGCGTTTGCCTTTATTCACACTAACTGAGGATTATTAATTTTAAATATTAAATTAAAGGGAGAAACTCTTATTAAATATCGTGTTGTGTTTAATTAAAGTAAAGGAAATATGGTATAGACGGTGGTACCTATTTTGTCATTATCTTATTGAGGAACGTTATTGTTAATTACTTCGTTTTATGAAGCAATCTATCGAAAATTGTAACTCTATTACGCAGAAGAGGTAAAATACCTTAACTCTAAAACGTCATTTTTTATAAAAACTCCAAAATGACTAAATGATTTCAATAACGTTCAGAAGAATCGTTTTCATAATTTTTTTTGGGTTAATTTTCAAAGGGGGCGCACTTTTCTTCGCTCGATTTTTTTTTTCAGAACCCGAGAGTAGGCGAAAACACTCGCGCACGATTTTCGGACTATTTCACATACATAACGGTATTTTTTTTAGTTAGTATAACGGTATTTATTTATCCGCCAGGATCCAGACAGGATACAAACAAAAAACCATCACATCGTTTTCCCGAAGACGTTGGCAAAGAGGGTAACGCCACATTAATGTGTATTTGCATACAGATATCGCTTCCTCTACATTCATATATATTTTTATGCAAGCGAGCCGATTATTCGGACTTTTGACATGTTTATCTTCCTGTTTTTGTTGGATTTCTAAGCATTCATAGGGCATATGACCTATCATTGTGTCAATACTTTCTTTTGGAGATTTTAGTAAGGTCAAACTGACGGTGAAAGAAGTAGAGTTGTATTCAATTCGAATCGAGATATGTGAAATCAAACATTTTAAAAGTTTGAAATTGAATGTTTATTTTAACAGATTACAACAGAGATAAAGATCTTTTTAGAGAAAGCAATATAGAAGTCCAGGCATCTACAAGGCTTATGACCTGTCGTTGGCTGGTTTAAGTGACCACTTTACACACTGTGTGACATTTACCATTCTGCCCATATTTGAAGCATAAGCTCTGTAGATGCCTAGATAAAGTATCTCGGGGTCTACTTGGATAGATATTTAAATTTTAAAAAACATACTCAATATGTAACAAAAAAAAATTCATTTAAGGGGAGATTACGAAATGTTATAGATTTAAAAAGTAGTATTCTTATATATAAAACAATAATATGTCCACACATAAATTACTGTTCTTCCGTTCTTTTTTTATGTAATGAAGGAGAAATTCAAAATATACAAATTCTTCAAAATAAGGCAATGAGGATTATACTAAAAAAAATATATCTTCTAATGTAGAAAGAATGCACAAAGAAATTGGCTTGCTCACAGTAAAGCAACAAATTAAATATAATGTGGCAATTTTTATACATAAAATAATTAAGGGGATGAATAAAATAAAAACAATAATAAAATTTAACCAACAATGTCATACATATGAAACAAGGGGTAAAAAAAAAAAAGATTACGAATGAGGAAAAAAACAGAATCTCAAAACTTATTGTACAAGGGGTTTAAGCTGTACAATGAGTTACCTGAAGAAATAAAAGAAATGGATAAAATTGAAATATTTAAAATTAATTTGAAAAAATAAATAATTTAGAAATTTTGATAAAAAAATTGTACTATTATTAGAAGTTTGTATTAGTTCTTAAAATGTTATGAACTAACTGAATAAAGCATAAATAAATAAAAAAATAGACTTCTATATTGCCTTCTCTAAAAAGTTCTTAATCTCTGTTGTAATCTGTTAATATAAACAGCTCCTCAGGGAGTTAAATCCAGTCCTTGTCTACAAAAATTTGGACAAACTCAAAATATTGTTGAATTGACAAAAAAATATTGTTTTCTTTTGTTGGAGTGAAACCGATAAAAGACCTATGGTCTTTAAGACGGCTTTGGGTATGTGGAGGAACGTACTTTCACTGCTGATTTTAATTGAGTTAAAGAGCTGAAACTTTGTTGTTAAGAGATTCATCTGATTGAATCAAATCGGGTTGTGGTCCTGTGGCTAGTGTCTCGGACTCACGGACCAAAGGTCTATGGTTCGAATTCCACTCTACCCCAACTTGATTCCGTTTTCTAATAGTGAGTTATTTACAACTCGTTGAAAATGGCCCTCAAAATTAAATATTTGGGTAAATCACAAGAACGCAAATATTTATTTTTCTAAAAAAAATAAAAAATTATTGCACTCACTCAGAGAAAATTTTATATCGATTTATTTTTTTAAGTTACTGCATCTTTCGTGTTCGATATAGGAAATTTTATTAAGTAACATACTAAAGTGAAGGTACAATAGCGTCCGTATTTTAGTTAAGTTCATTATTGATCCAATAAAGGTTTCATGAATACGATTCACATACAATTGTCTTTATTACAGTCTCTGAAGATACATTTTCTATTTGATTAGGCACTAAATATACATACCTTAAGTACAAATTCCTTTCATCTCACCTTAATGCTAACTTACGATAAAGATAACGTTGCAATAATTGTGTAGTAAAAAACAAACGTGGCTATATTAATTGTAAATGAAACATAGTACATCGACATTGATATTAAAACGATCAATATAACTATATGAGTTTCTATTACTTTTAAACTGTTGTTTTAGCAAAAATAAAGGAGCACGTTATGCTTAAATTTAATAAAATTATGTACAACAACATAAGCAGTTATATTTATCAAAAATGACGGTAGTTAGAGAAGGCCACTTTCACTTTTTAGCGACACAATGAGGAAGTTTAGTGGTTTTTTTGATTGACTATCAAACTAAGCTAAATTTAAAAAAAATAAATTATCGCACTATCATTGCAACGATTTTTCGAAGTTTTTTGACGTGACGTCTTTAGTTCTCTTCGGTGAGTTGTCTTGATTGGTGGGTTGGCTTCCTGGAAATTGGAAATCTATCACAATGTTTTTTCTTTGGTTGATAAACATGTTATTGATTTTAATCAATTTTCTCATACGTTTTAGAGAACCATGGCCATACAATTAAATGCTTTAATTTTTGCCACGTGTAAACGTGGCAAAAATTTCTTACGAAAACATGATTTATATCCTATTTCATGTTCCACTGAACTTTTTCATCAGTATTTCATTTAAGACCTGGTGTATTGCAGACTTCAATTTGTAGTTTCGAATTTCTAATCCAGCTGGACCACAAATTGAAAGACGTGTTTTTATTTTAGTTTTATAGGTACGATAGGTTACATAATTACAATTAGATATTTTGATTACATTTTCAAGTAATATAAAGCTGTAGTCTGGTAAAACGAACCGAAAACGATAAGGGCAGGTCTGAAGGCTATAAAAACGCAAATAAGATGTTTTTATAAATGAAACATTACAACCAGAATGATCCTCTGTTTTCTAAAAAAAGAGAATCCAATTATATTGAAAAAGGTTTTTACCAAAGTATTTTAATAAATTAGAATTTAATTTCACGTATTACCAAAAGCACGATTTTACGTAGAAATTAGAGAAAAGTCACAAAAATGTGTGTGATTTAAAATGTTTGTATTTTTTTTCAAAATCCAAGAATTGAAATTTGGCTTCGGCCACTTTTAAAATTTTTAGTTCAACACTTAGGTACTCTTTGTGAGATCCCAGATACCTAAGTTTAGTCTAAATTTCCGTTTCAGTGCTGTAGAGCAGCGTTTGTTTAATAATTGAAAAATACATTTAAGAATTTGTTACCCACTAAGTCAAAAGACTTTTCGGTGGGACACATTTTTTAAAATTTAAATGACAGGTTTATATTACATTTATTTTATTTATATTTTACAAATTTATTTATAAACGGGCACTAAACACTATTTAAAAGATTTGAAATGGCGTAATCTGCCGGTCTAAAAGTAATTATATTTTAGTTAAATAAACATTTTAAATATATTTTTTAACTGAAATACCTTTGAAAAATATTGTTTTTATTTAATTTATGTTTTTTTATTATTATTGCGCGATTAAAAACAAACATTCGTTTTAAAATTGCAAAATCGTATGATTTCCTAATTTTGCGTTCGTTTTACCAGACTAAAGCCTTAAATTATTATCATTCTATTTTGGCATTTAATACTGCATTGGCACATCAACTAGTTCTAGATTTTTTTTTTAATGAATGTACAATCACAGCCTATGCTTCTGCTGCCAGGCCGTCATCATCATCATCGTCATCATCCCTCTTTTGCCCAGTGGTGTATAGGGCACAGCATCGGTTAACGAAATGCAGCTTAGTTTGATCATCTGTTACATGAAGGTGATCATCCGTACACTTCAGGTGCCAGTGTAAGAAATACTTAATAATATAAAATTTTAAGTCCACCATGCCAGATCAAACCTAAGATCTGAAGAATGATAGACGGAAGCGCCAACCACTTCACTGCGAGGTGGACATATCGTCGCCGTTCAGGCAAAAGTTATTTACCCTGAAAATGATAGTTTTTAGTTAAATATGCCATTCGAAGCGTAACATTATTTTCTTTAAGAGGCAAACGTCACCAAGGTAAGACAGAAATTGCGTAAATCCGAATTATTTATTTTTTAGTATGTGACTTTATACTATTATGAATAAAAACATTTTAAGGTAATTTTTACCCCGTTTTAACATTAATGAATTTTTTTTATATTTCGTTCTATTAACTTATTTTTAAAACGTGCCATTATCCAGGTTATAAACAAGAAAATTTCACTTTAAAAAAATTTAGCCACCTAGCCTCATTAAAAACCTTCCATATATTTTTTTATATATCAGAAGGAAAAAGTAACAAAAATTTCTTTTTTTAAACATATCAAAAAATTTTGTCGTGTACAATATGAAACCCCAAAAACACAAAAATCTGATATTTTCATGGTTTCCAAACCTTTAGATCGCAATCTCGATGTCTTTTGGGTTAGAGACTTTTATCCGTTTCTTACTCGATTTCCCTTTTCATGATTTTTTCCTGAGAGCAGTCATTAAATCGAAATCAATCTTGCAGGGTTCTGGTTCTATTTTAAACACAGACCTGTTTTCTTTAATGTTTCGTACCCAGAAATATTCCCTATCTAGACGGTCCATCATGACTGGGGATCGTGACCACCATGTCGTATTATCGAAGCAGTCCCCCACTTGTCTCGGCACCCCACATTTCTGAGAGCTGTCACAAAGGTAGATTTTTATCTGGTCAGACTGGCCTATGTGGGACTTCCATCGTACTCTTGCCAACAATAACAAGCTTCGTCAGGCAATTTACTTACTCCTTGCGAGGTGACCAAAATATTAGAGAACTCTTTTGACGCATTTGGGCGAGAGTCTGTCAGTCTGCTTCAGTTCCTGAAGAATAGAGGTATTGGTGCGTCTGGCTGTCTACAGTGTTCTTAGCACCACATTTCAAATACATATTTTATGTTGCTTTCTTTAACACTTATTATTAATATTGTCGGCTCATATAAAAAAATAAAAAATAATACTTTTGACCAATCTTATTTTTGTCGATTTGGATATGCCTCTGTCCTTTTTTCTCTCTTTCTCTCTGTCCTTCTATCTTTTCCAAACTTCTCGTTGAACATTTTGACATTCAAGATCTTTTTGTGTAAAAAATAATACAAAAATATTATTTGGGTAAAAATGAAAACAGAATATCGCAAATATTGGATTTCAACAATGCGAAATATCGAGTATTCAATGAGAGTAAAAAAAAATATGGTGAAAACAAAAGACGAATCAAAACGTCTTAAAGAAGTTTCCATGAAAACAGGGGACAATTCTTAATATCTTTTACAAATTTCTCATCTCTTCATCCATTAAACATTTTCTACTGTTACTCTTGAATAATTAATCACGTTGATGTTCGGTCTTCCTTTTTGCGATATTTTCCTTTTAATTCAGTTCTTAGAAAAAATATTTTTAAATGGAAAAAGAGCCATTCATATTTTTACGTCTTCAAATTCTCACTTCCTTCCACTCTATTATAGTTTGCCTTTTATTTTCCTGAAAAATGCACATAGCTTTTTTTAAGGACATACAATGACATTAAATTTATGTACCTTAAATGATTATTTACGGGAGTCACATTGATCGAAAAGTTTAACAAACAAGATTTTGTAATAGTGTAATTTCCAAAACACACAACTTTTATTTATTCCACATATGTCCTTAGCCTATTATAACAGTTATATTAAGAGACACATGTACAAGACACCAATTGAATAACACAAAACAATGCAGCAAACAAGGGTAATGAAATAATGGTAAGTATACAATATTTTTAAAAACATGATAAACATATATGACTTCGAGCTAACCCACACCAATCCATCTTCATCCCATACTGTGTTATTAGCGAGGAGATCTACGAAAAGCCGGAAGATCTATCCCAAAGAATTCCAAGTTGTGTGACGAATTGATTAATCTACACTTTCGTGACATTGGGGCATCATAAAAACAAATGTAGGTTGTAGAAGATTTGACAAATAGTAAATTTTGACTTCTGGAATCAAATGAGGTTATTGAAATGTATAAAGAACCTTCAATTTAAAACAATTATTATTTTTTATAATAATAATATGTTCATATTAAAATAGCGTTTCCGAGACCCCTGGTGTTTTTCGGGAAATAACAAAGTGACCTTCAGATTTTTATTTCAACTTAAAAAAGCATTTTGTTTATGAAAGTGGACGGTGTTTTATTCACATATAAAATAGCTTGCTGTTATTATTTCTGCATTCTTAACTTTAAAACCGCAATAATACTATCGTGTTTTATCCTATAAAGTGCAGATATTCACTTATGTATGTTTTAAGAACGTGTATTAATAATTGTAAGATTGAATTTTGTTTGTTCAAACGCCCGCTTAGGGCTAAAATCTGATTTGAAGTAAAGAAATTACACGATTTCGCCATTTTAAAATGCGGCTTTTCAAAATTACTACATAAAAAAAAATAAAGTAAAATAAAATAGTTGTTTTCTAAGGTACTTTTGATTAAAAATATATTTAATATCTAAAATGCATGTAATTACTTTTAGACTGGCAGATTACACTTCTGAAAATTTTAACTAAACTTAGGTACTGGACTACCGCATAGACAAAATGTTCAAATAAAACTTTATCTAGTAATTCAGGTATAACAAAATAAAATGATTATAGAAAAAATGTTAGTTTAGTTTTTTTTAAAAAAGCATTTTAAATTACACTAAATTCATGGTTTTATGCCTACAATAATTGTTGACAAAAATTAAACCGTACAAATTTAAATTTAAGCCATTTCGTCATTTTTGTCTTTAAAAATTTCGTCTAATATAAGCACTAGAGCTGGACGGACGTCGCGTCGTTTGAGGTATTATTGATACATCTAAATATTTTTATGTAAATCGTATAAAATACCATACTCACGCGTGCTCGCTAGCTTAGTGTCTCTACTTAAAGATGGAATTAAAATTAAAGTCGATAATTTACGAAAATGTTATTTTTTAAGAGTTTTAAATAAAGACAAGAAAAAACAAAATTATTCTAACCTTGTTCTAAATTTTTATCTTGACTTCTGTTTTCTACGGTAAAATTAATTTATTTAAGTTCAATGAATAATTAACTTTTCTTAGAATAACTCATCGCATTGAATAATTGATTTGAATATTTTTTGGTAGTTACAAATTAATACTTCTTCGAGCTTCTTTGGTAGTGAATTTTTTTAATTTGTTTTATTTATTCATTTCTTGCTTTATGCAAGTTATGCAGAAAGCAGTTAGTGATAGAAAAGTAAAGCTAAGATAATAGGATTTTTGTGAAAAAAGTTAATAATAAAATCTACATATCAGTTACCCGATACCCGAGTGATTCGCTTTTCAAAGAATTTCAAGTGCTGGATATTCGTCAACAGTATATATTGAGGTCAGTAGCGGTCACACATCTCAACAGGGAAAAATACGCAATGGTTTGCCATGCTCATAATACTAGACACTCCAATAAGGATCTGATTCTACAGAGAGGAGTCAATACTTTTTTGGCTCAAAGGCAGCAATACTATATAGGCCCGAGGATATATAACCTTTTCCTAGATTCATGGAGATGTGGTGGGATTGCCAGGCTAAAGAAGGTGTTGACTGCATTTTTAATCTGTATTGGTCGGAGGGAGTCAGAGAAATTGTTGTCCGATGTAGAAGGACGTAAGCTGATTTATTGTTTTAATGGTAATGACTTGGGACTTAAAATATAGAGATTTTGGTATGATTTATGTTTTCATTGTATATTTATTATTTACTTTTGAAACTGAAAAAGCACACATAATAATAAAACTGTAATTATTTTTGAATATTATTATAAAATACATAATTTACTGCCTTAAAACAGGGAAACTATCCCTAGTTAGGCAGTTTAGATGAACCACCAGCAAAAATAAAAAATATAAATGTTTACTTTTACTACTTAATTAATTTGTTGTATAAATAATTCATTGTAAATTGCTGTAATAAATATGTAAAAAAAAAAAAAAGCTAAAACGTTTTTTACTTTGGCAAATAATATGAAATACCTTTAGTCGTTTTTTATAATAAAAATATCATTTTATTACGTATTTGACAAGTTTTCATGTTTTTTAAAGTCTGGCTGACTACAAAACCTAAGATGTGCATTTTGCAGAAAACTACAGCCCGAGTAAAACTTTGTATGTCTTGTCATTATGTATTGGACATATTATTTTATATTTTTATTAGAATTCTTGATTGCAAAGAATCACTTTATTCATTTGTTAAAATAACTTTATCAATAATTTAACTGTGTGTTAAATGAATTTTGGTGAATTCTGCCTGACCACAAAGTCTAAAACATTTATTTATAAAAAAAAAACTGCCAGATCTAATATTGAATAATACCACATTCAAACTTTGAATGTGTGAGGTGACATTTGATAAACATAAAAACCTACAAATTTCTCCAATTTAATTTGTTTAAGAGAACTAAATTTTTGGGGGCATTAATCTTCCAATCGGCAACTACAGTGTAAGATTTTTCTTGTGCTGTGGGTGTTTTTTGCGAATTGAAAAATGCCGTTTTTGTGATCCAACACTATTTTCAAAAGATGATTATTACAGTTTTTGTACGAAAATGGCCTACCCGTTTTTGGCAAAATATAGAATCGACCTGACTTAACCCAATAACTAATTTCAAAATTGTGAACTGGCTTCTTTCTGCATAGCTACGTTTAATTAATAATATCATTTTATTTCTATATTTGTAAGAATACAAATATAAAACAATACAAAGATTTTTTTAATTAAAACATTGTTAAGTACAAAATTTACATTTTTTCATACTTGCAACTCATATAAGACGGTAAATATTTCGTTCCTACCTACATTTTTCTTATATCAAATTAACTCCCTGTGAGCAAGTCACACGGCGAGAAGTGTTCCTCTGATAAATCCTTATCATATACTGCACCTAAAAACTTCCAACAAGGTGCAATTAGTGTTACATAAATAGCCTAAAATAAAAATTCCACCATCATCTACATGATATCGGTATCCTTAGCAAAAGCAAAAGTAAAGTATTTCATAAAAGAAACAATCGGAAGAACTTAAAAATGAGTAAACTTCTGTACAGTTTACCATTTCCCGTTGTTATTAGTGAACAATGCCTGCAAAGGTATTGAGCTGAACAAACAAACAGTATTACTTACAATTTAAAATAGTGTACATTATAGTAAATACACAATCTCTCCTGTACCTCTATACCTATATATTATAAAATATACAAAAAAAATAAAAAAAATATTTTCGAAATTCTAAATAATATGGTTGATTCGCCATTTTCACAAAATATTGGTTTCCGTTGTCCTCTTCGCTATACCAGATTAAGTTCCCTTTTTTGTACACCAACTTGTAAAAACAATTGTACCCAAAATTCATTCATTAGACGTACCTGTAGAAATTATAACGGACTCAGTATTGATGTAGACATTTTTAACTGCACGTTGCATTTATACAGAAAATTTCTTCATGGAGTAGATTATTTGGGATAGTTGCTGAATGTACATCTTGAGTGGTTTATGCTGTGTATATACGCCGCATGTAATGTATATGTTCGTGTGTTTTTTATATGTGCGTTTATGTGTGTGTGCGTGGATGTCTTGGAGTGTGCATTCGGTATTTTTATTTATTCCCAATGATAACCTCCATGGAAAACACTAATGTTATTTTTTTCATTTTTTTACTCTTTTGAGTTTCTTATTTATTTATTTTTTTTCCAATTTGATGTTTACATCTTTTGCATAATTAAAGAAAACTAAATTTGTATTGTTATGTTAAAAAATCGTTGTTCTTAATATTTTATATGTATGTTTTTTTAATAAAATAAAATACAAAACAAATAAATTTTTAAAAATCCATGTATTTGTGGAGCAGGTATTTAAATGATAGATAATTGTTAATTTTATTATTTATTAAAGTTCACAAATGAATCGTTAATTTCGAAAACGACTAAACAAAAGTTTATAATATCAATTTTAAAAAAATTGGAATATGCACATAAACTCCTTGCAAGTAAAACTAGATTCATTTTTATAGTTTTGATACTATGACAATAAAATAACAATTCGTATCATACATTATTTTTCCAAGAGTTTTACGGTTTTTTTTCTCCTGTAAAATCTTTGATCGTTTTTGTTATTTACGATTAAAATAATAACAAATTGTTTAAAAATCATAATTTGGTAAATTGGATATGGTTTTATATGTATATTTACACAAAATGTAAAAGAAAGCTTTAAAAAAAAAAAAGTTTTGCTTTTTTGAAACGGTCAAGCTCAATTTAATTTTATCGGTACTGTCAAGTTATCTATTTATTCCAATACTTATGTCTCCAGGCTAATAACGATTTTATCAAATAAACTAAAATAATGGATTTTTTAATTTCATGAATTTAGTACGATTCCTTACATTATGTAAGTACGAATATAAACCCACATCATCTGTCTAGTTTATTTATAACAATTAAGGTACTCTTTCTTCTTATATACATAAGCCGAAATATTAAGATAGAAACGAACAAACCTACTGAGAGAGCAAGTAATATCATATTTACTGTCATTTCTGGTAGATAATTTTCAATTGTATATAATCTCTGTGAAATCGTTCGACAAAACTAATATTTACATAAATTCAGCTGTGTAAACACCAAACTCGATATATTTTACACCACAATTATAATTTACCATAAATTAATTCAAAATTGATTTAATTTGAAGCGTTGTTTATCTAGTAGGGCAAGAATAACAATTTTCACCCCTATTTAAGTTTACCTTCTGGACTTATATTATATTATTATCATGTATTTTGAAAATGCTTCAAGGTTGTAAATAGATCTTACGAAATAGTTAATAATGTCAAGAATTATGATATCTTTCAATTGAGTTAGGAATATGAATGAAACGTAATCTCTTTTGAAATGTCTTTAAATATTCATAAACTTTCTATAGGAGTAAACCAGTATAGTGTAAAAATATTCGTAAATAATCAAAGCGACGCCGACGTTGATCAACTAAGTACTAGATCTTTAAAAAAATTAAAAAATTGAAGTTTCCATTAGAAATCTACGAAATGCGTTAGATTCCACCGAATTTAAACATACTAGATTAAAATAATTTGGAAAATCATCATAATTTCATCCGTGATCTGGTCTTTCTTCTATGTAGGCTGGATAAATCATATCGAATCGGTGCAACATCGTTTTCTAAGAAAAGTAGGATAGAAGATTGGGCTCGAGATGGGAGACTACACTTATGGAGAAATGGAGTCAATGTTAAAAATCTCTACTCCACAAAAACTTAGAAATAACATTGACTCTATTTATGTTTAATTTACTGAAGGGCTTAATTGATATCCCATCGTTACTGGAACAAGTGGAATTTAATGTTTTAATCCGCCGGTTGCGAAATAATAATGTGCTGTTCCTCGATCAACACAGCACAAACTATTGCTTGCATGCACCAATGTCCCGATTGTGTCGTATTGTAAACTCAAGATAGGATCTGGACTTTTTTGGTGTAAGACTTTTTTGGTGTAAGATTTAAAAAAATCACTAAGATAGACCAGATCTTGTCTTGAGGTAGTAATTCTTATTTTTTCTGTCCTAGCTTTAATTGTATTTAGTTGTATTTTATTTTGTTAGTGCCTGTATTTATTATAAGAAATTGTAGTAACTATTGTTAGAATGGACTGCATAAGTTCATTAAATAAAGAAATAATTATCATTTCCCTACAAAAACCCAGTTATGCATAGGGATCAGTACTACGATTGCATCGTCTTTAGATATTTTTTTATTATATGGAAGGTAAGGTGATCAGTCTTAAGTTTCGGGTGGCATCACGGCAATTTTGACATACTGCAGTGTAAAATCAATTTTAAACCCAATATTTCACTTCACCGTGGGTTGAACTCAGGGTCTCAAGCATGATAGGCAAACGCATCAAACAACGTACTACAAGGCGGGCCCTATCGTCATTCGACTTCCAGTTTCAGGATTTTTACCTGAGAAGCCATTGAGTCAAAAACACTTGTCGACAAGAGATTTATTAATGAAATAATAATAATTCTTAAAATATAAATATTGTATAAAATACATTTATATTTATACAATTTTCTTCATAATATTTCAATCGGATATTATAATTATAAAGAACACCAACCTATAATAATATTATTGACATATTTTCCACAGTATTATCTAAAGATATAAAACTAAAAAACTTCATTCATTATCTTACAATACATACATGTAAGTCATTAAATACATACTTTGTTATAAATTTATCCGATATTCAAGTATTATACCTAAATTCCCCATTGCCTATTAAACACTTAGCCTTGCCCTTAACTATTGGTTTTCCCCGCAATTATGATTAATGTACATGCCATAGTTCATAAAATTATTTATATTTGTTACTGAAGTACCCTGAATTATATAACTATATAAGGACATTCAATCCATCTAATCTTCACATTCGTTTGAAAATGCCCTAACAAGGCGAAACAATTGTCACGACTTTTTTTTTTATAAATTTGTAAAAATAAAATAAAGCGTTCAGTAGACTCAAATTAGTGTTTGATTTCTTATATTATAAGTTTAAATATGGAGTTCTACAAAATAAACACCAAATCAATCAATAATATATAATACATATTATCTCGATATAAAATGTTATACTGCTAGGAATATAAAAAACTTGTTTGGACGGAAGGCTTTTTTCTTGTGACAATTCACAATATCAATTTTAAACAATCCAATATAGTAACAAAACATAGATTAAAACAGTATTTCTAGAATGATGTTATGAACTATTACTGTGAAAACGATTATAATACTTCTAGGTTTACTCGACTTTTTGTTCACTGGGCAATTTATTAACCTTAAGTCTGAAGGTGAAAAAAATTCGCGAGTTCCTGAGGGTGGTACCAGAAATATTCCTGATAAAATGCTACACGAAAAAAGCCATTATGATAGTCGTGACAGTGTCCATAAAACTATTCCACGATATTTCTAGTTGTCTGCGAAATTCATACAAGACTGTCACGCGAGGATGCTGTATGACATAGCGATTCTTTCGCCGTGACGCATTGAACTGCACCAATTTAATGTCACGTCACCCGTTAGCGGGGAGGTACTGCAGCGAGTTGGGAGGGGGAATGCATGTTAAATGTAAAGCACGAAATCTGTTTTTTTGTGCTTACGGCTGGAAGAAACCCACTAAATAGCAAAAAACACATTTGTAAACGTACACACATATTAAAGAATATTAAACTGTTAAGTGATGAGTCAAAGTGTTTGCCGTTTACAAAAAAAAGATAAATGCGAACAGTTATTGAAAGAAAAATATTTCAAAAGTTTTGATACGTTTGCAACATTATGGGGTAGAATTATGCAAAAAATTTATTGAAAAAATATGCCACCCGGGGGACACTAGATACTTTCCCTTAGACCCGGAAAGGTTAATGAGCGACCAATATTTTCATGAGATTTTTTGCCAAAATTTAACCAAGCAAAATTTAGAGACTAGTAATTTTTTTGGTCCGGTTCTGTTTCACTCACATAACTGTATTCTTCATCCGCCTGGATACAGACAATACTAAAAAAAATAAAGCTATCTACATCTTATATTTCATAAATATTTTAACAGTATATATATTAACATATTACAACAGAGATGAAGAACATTTAATAGAAAGTAATATGGAAGTCTAGGCATCTACAGGGCTTATGACCTCAGCCGAATTAATAAAGGTTTCAGCTCTCTAACTTCACAAACATCAACAGATGAAAGAATTGAAGGAATATAGATGTTTTAATATGGGCAGAATGGTAAATGTTTTACAGTGAGTAAAGTGGCCACTTAAACCAGCCAATGACAGGTTATAAGTGTTCAGCTTATGTTGGGTTTTTGTTATTTTCATTGTGCGTTTTGTAATACAAATAATATAGATGTACATATATACCTAGTTTTTAAAACTGTGAATATTTTGTTCATTATCTCTGTTTATTAAGTTAGTCTTCTTTGTTTATTATCTAATGTATAAACATTTCAAAAAAGTATATTGTTAAGTGTCCTCGACACGGGTAACCCCAGTGAGGACACATTATTTTTATCATTAATTATAGTTTGTAAGAGAAAAATATGAATAAATAAATAAGCCTGTAGATGCCTAGACTTTTATATAACCTTCTTTAAAATTTTCTTCATCTTTGTTGTAAGATGTTAATATAAACAGCTCCCCAGGGAGTTGAATTCAGTCCTTATCTACAAAAATTTGGGCAAACGCAAAATATTGTAATATGATGTAATCCCACATAAAAAATTAGTCTCTTCTCCGGTGTGTATTTCATTAATTGAATTGTGTGTATTTTTTGCTTAAATATGTAAATTTATTTTCGACTGGTATATTTTAAATAACTTATTAAATTAATTACATAAAAGATCTTCTTTAAATGGAAAAATATTTAAATTGTAACATAAATAATTCTAGTATCGTTATATTTCTTAAACTCATAACTATTATCCGCCGAACTTTTATATTTCCATCGAACTTTTATACTTTAAAGCATTCCAGTCTCTTTAATATTTGTTTTTGAAGGTTTAACTTACATAAACAATATCATGCTTTTTGGTGCTCAAAATTTTACACAAACATATTGTTTTGAAACATTTCTCAAAGAGAACATTGCATACAAATGTACATGTACTAGGATCTAAGTGGTAATCTCTAGTAAGCCAAAGTATTTTTCAATACAGAGTTTGAAAATCTGGTACCCAAGGTACATGCATAATCCTGTCGTACTGTTTTTGTGTGAAACCCTAAAAATGCAACAATTTCAGGCATTTAAACCTTCCTCTTTTATCCGTTTATTCGAAGTGCACATAAAAGTACGAAATGAGAAAAAAATATTTTATGTATAAATCAGTGTATTTTCTTTTTTACTGATTTAATTTTGAAGATCCTCATGACCTGTTAATTTGTTTTTATTATGTTTTTTTTTTATTTTAAAAAAATGTTAAGTTTACCATATTTTTACAATCTTTTTTATTTCATCTTTTGCTTTTTTTTTACTATGTTTTTTATTTATTTTTCTACTCGGTATTTTGCCATGTTTTTTTATGTATGCTTTTTGCTATACGCATACATTTATTTTTCTACTATGGAATATTACACTGGAATATTTTTTGTAAATACTCACTACAAACTACAAACCTTAAAATATTTTTTTTTTCACTTAAATTTAAATTTTTAAACAACTTTCATTTATGTTTTCTTTTTCCTTCTCTTTTTTATACTTTCATAATTAACATTAGATTTAATTGCTTTTTAATATGGAAACTTCACTGGTCCATTAGAATTAAGTCCAATTGTGTAAAATATTAAACTTTGTAACTGTACTGTATGTTTCCTGAATAAAAGAAAATAAAAAAAAAATTAAAAAAAAATAGTCCCTGGACTGGCACCTGAAACGTTAAACTGATCGTCTTTCATTTATGTAATAAAATTGATCAATATGCGCTGGGATTGGTTTACCAATGCTGTGCCCTATGAACTATAAGACGCGGAAAGGTAATGATGATGATGATGATGATGATGATGATGATGATGATGATGTGTGCACTTAATTGTTTTTATTTAAAACAGGTTCCTTAAAATTAGATATTATATTCTCAAAGATACATAATTTCCTACAGTATGGATCTTGTTGTATGAAATTACCCTTAGAGTATATACTGAGTATATGTATAGACTCTAAGAAGTTACCGCTCAGAAAACTGTGGAAAACAGTTCAAAATAATGGCCGATCACTTCTTAGATTGATTGCAGTAAAGTTATAGCAGGGAGGTATCATACCAAAAAATGGTGACTCAACAAGTTTTGGCTCAGAAGCTGAGGGTACCCCAACCACAAAATTATTACGACGACAGAACAATGACAAGTTTGGTTCCAAAACAAACAATAACATTATAACATCAACTAAATATGTAAAAGTGTATTGTAATAGAAATAAAAGACATGTATCATTTATGTAACTTTATCAATTAAAAAATAACATTTTAATTATATTTTTTTTGTAAAGAAATTTTAGTGTTCTTATAATAAACCAAAATATTTCCACTTTTGCTGGGCATTTTTAACGAGTTGTAAATAACTCACTATTAGATAATGGAACTCAAGTTGGGGTAGAGTGGGGGTTCAAACCTCGGACCTCTGATCCGTGAGTCCGCAACACTAGCCACGGGACCACAACTGATTCGATAACATTTGAAAACTTATAAACATTTGAAAAAAAATAACAAAATAACATTGTTAAAAGATATTTAGTGTTCGAGTATATATTATGCAATCAACAATGTTTATAGTTAACGATAAAATAATATAAGAAGTAAAATATGTATCTACGTAAATAATAATTTTATAAAAAAACAAACAAAATAAATTTAACCCGGAGACAAGAAATACTGTAAATATGTACGCATGTTAGTTTATAAATATAATATTGGAAAATAAATTTTAAAAAAACAAAAAGATTGTTGAAAATATTTATATAAATCGATCATGAATAACAAAAGTAACTTGGAAAAAAAAGTTTTTATTCTGCAAAAAATAATTATGTAGTTTAAACATTTACATACGCTAACAGTTTTGAGTTACGAGTACTTGTGACGTTTTTGAATTTTTGGGGGTGAAATGCAAAACCGCCACGGTGCATTTCTGTACTTTATAGCTAAAGGCTGGAAGTTTCAATTTTGGAAAATTGAGTTATGAATGTCATTTTTTTCATATATTCCGATTCTATTAATGTTAAAAAAAATGGAGTCCTCCGGTATACCACTGCTGAAAAACTTGTTCTCAAATACCAGTAGTGCAGTAATAATACTTATGCTTTCAAAACATATCATCGGTTTGCTGGTATTAAAGCAGTTGATACCGAATAAATTCTACAATTTTTATAACAAACTACCCCTGACGCAGCGAGGGATTTTGCGCAAGATTAAGTCCTGTTTTATTGCTATTATTATCATGTCATTGAATTTACATTAACCTGTTATTTTCATAACGTTTAATAAGTTCAGGGTTACCATTACAATGGAACATAGTATATATAGGCTATATTGAAAGGTTGTTTGATTATTGATTAAAATAAGAAATGTTGGTTTAATCAGTGTCCTGACGGAAAGACGGTTACGTTTCGAAGCCGGTAGACATAGAAAAGTCATTTAGTAAAATGTTTAACTCGAAAGTTAATGTTTTAACCCTTCAATGCCCAATTATTCTAATCCTAACTTAAAAAAGAATTTTAAGTATGTTTTTTTATGTAAATACTGGGAAAAATAATGAACAAAAATAAGTAAACTTTTTTTAGTTTTGATTTCATATTTAAGTGTATGTTGAAAATATGCTACACTGGGCAATAAAAGTTTAAAAAATACACAAATTTAAGGAAAATAAGAAAAAACGATTCTTATGAAGATTTGTTTATAATAACGAATTTTTTATACACCGATTATCGGTATGTAGCAGATCGTCCACTTTGGGCATTGTTTTTTGACAGCATTGCTTTTTGAAAATGTTTTTATTTTCTTTATACCTGAGCATGTTTTTCACTCTTCATTTTAATTCTACACCTTTGTTTACTTTTACAAACAAATTTTCTTAATTTTTGATATTAATTCCATTTGTAAATACTAACTACAAACTTTGAAATATTTTTTTTACTTAAACAACTTCCATTTATATTTTTTTTTCTTCCCTTTTTTGTTCTTTCATTGATAACCGTACATAATATAATAATTATATAATATGGAAACTTCACTGGTCCATTAGAGTGAAGTCTAACCGTGTAAAATATAAAACTTTGTAACCATGCTGTATGTTTCCTGAATAAAAGAAAATGAAAAAAAAATGTAAAGTTAAATATTAATAACAAAATAGTACCTTATAATTTGGTTAAAATGTGATGAATATCAGTAAATTAAAACCTCTTTTTCAGAATAGCCGTCCATCTTATTTTTGTGAATCAGGGTGTAATTAGATTATTATTATTAATTTTTACTTTTTATCTCTTATCATTTTCCATAGCTTTTTTGGAGGCCATAGAGATTATGCTTCAAATCCTTTGTGAACCTTCTTCAATATTCTTATTTATCTTTCTTATTTTGGAGTTTACCCTGTTACAGACAGTTGTGTATTTGGCGTTTTTTTATAGTCTTGAAATACGTTTATCATACCGTTATTAAAATAAATGTGTAGGGAATGTACATAAAATAATATAAAAACTTGACCAAATATCAGCGAACTGGGTGATGATTGTAACGAGAAGACAGATAAACAGTTTTTGTGTGGCCTTTCTATTCCTTAACTTTATTTATACCCAGGTAAACGAAACAACTAAAAAAAATACATATACTTAAAGCACTATCTTTAAAAAAAAAACGCAGTAAGAGACTCAAAACATGACTTTATTTCAAGTATTAAAATCAGAAATCAGTTAGTTTTTCCTAATCCAATGTCCCCTAAATAAGAGAACAATTTATTGAATAACCAAATAAAAAGGATGTTTTTAAAAAATGTGAAAAAAAATATTAAAATTGGTTTATACTCACTAATTGAATTTTTTGGGTCTACGTTTTCAACAAATAGTTAACAGTTTACCAGGACGAGCATTTTTTGATATTGTAGAAATTATTAATGCAAAACAATATTGTGTTAGTATATGCATGTCTATACTCTGCTATCAGGCGGATACAGAATAAAGTTTTTTTTAAGAAATCTCCCATTAAGCTTGTATTTAATGTTTATATGGAAAAATTCTTTATACAATAAATCTGAAAAACACACAGGATCAAGACCAATTAAGAAAAAACCTTTCATGGATTTTTACTTATAACTGGCGGGAATCAAACCAGAGGTGCACCTGTCTACGTGTGAAAGAGAACCAAAACCCTGGACGAGTGTTTTCGATTCGATGGCTTCCAAAGAAGTTCTATAGTCCACTTCGTTGAGCAGTAGTTGCCGCGTTTGCCTGACATTATTGAGGTGCAGAGTTCGATTCTTGACAGGGTGAACGAGAATTATTAATTTTACGGTTGTCTAAATTACAATATTTCATTATTCTGGATTGGCACCTGAAGCCTAAGACCGATCACCTTACCTTTATGTAACAGATAATCGAAACAATCTTGATTTGGTTTATCAATACAGTACCTAATGTACCATTTGGTATGATAAATGGATTGATAATATATTTTTTTAGTAACTTTGTATTCTTTGTTAAAAAATATATTAAGTTACTTGGCAGTAAAATTGATAATAAGCAATTTTATTTGAAAATAACTTGAAGGTAGATTCAGTTTCAATTTATTTCCTAATAATGGTTAACTTTGAAATAAACTTGTAAAGTTCAACCTGCGCGCGTTCACTTTTTGCTTTAATTCAGTAGTTAGCTCTCAGCGTTCAGCTTTCAGGAGATTTCACGAATCAGTTGCCGTTACAACGGGGTAGCGGTTGGTCGTCATTCAGGGAAGCTTTTACCTCTGAACGCTCATACTCACGAAAAGTTTGACAAATATTTTATGTATGCGTAAGAAGTTATCACTACTATTTTCTATAAATAATTGGGATAAAATATTTTTATCAATTTTATAATGGTGTTTGCTGACAAATTAGCACATTTAAAATATGTGTTAATTAATATTAATTATTAATCCATAGTTAACAGAAACGAAATTACGCTATTGATTCATAAGTTTAAAGGATTATTTTCTGATCAACTAATTTAAATTCACCAAAATACAAAGTAAATTCAATATTTATCTTTCTTGCAGATTATGCAAAACATCTTTTCAATTAATTTAATTACTTCTAATTAAATAAATGAATTTTGAAGTTAAACTAAACAGCGCAAATAGGTATTTATTAACTTTAAATATTTATATATTTTTAGTTTTGATAATGTGCAAATTAAATACATAAATCGATTTGTAATATAAAAATAATAATTGAGGATTACTTAATTAAAATCAGATTTTTTTCGTTTTATAAATATAAACGAATGTTAAAAAAATATAGTTTTCCAAACAAAGTAAGCAAAAATATTCAAGTGTGATGGGGCATTTAAAAAAAAAAATACAATTTCTATTTTTAATATATTTAAACAGTCACGTAAAGGTACCCAAATAAATATTGAATACAGCAAGTAAATTTTTTTAATTCTTTAATTAAAATAAAAATTGATGAAATAACGTCGTTTTAATAATATCAGAACAATTCCTTTTATTTTTCAAAGGAATTCATTCAAAGCTAAACTGACAGTGCACAGCGGAGTTTTCGTCCCAACACTTATGGAACTGGCAAAAGAAGGATGAAAGCCGAGTGAACGCGGTCAAAATGCGATCTCTTAGACGAATGTGTTGGAAATCAATGAATGACAAGGTTACGAATGATGAAATCAGGCGAGAGTGTAAATATGAGTCAAGTATAATTATAAGATTAAGAAAGGGTTTCTGAGATGGTTTGGTCACGTAGAGCGAATAGACGACGAAAAATGGTGAAACAAGTACATATGGCGAAAATGAACGGTAACTTGAGACAAAAACGACCAAGAAAGACGTGGCATGTTTAGATAAACCAAAATCTTAAGTCTGGTCGTGTCAAAAGCAGGCAGAACCGAAGGGCATGTATAAATATAGAAGAAGCTAGGAATGTATGCCAGAATAGACGTGTGTGGCCATTCTATTAGCCTACCTCTTCGGGGAAATGGCGTGATGGTAGAAGTAGTAGAAGGAATTAATTTTATTTGTGTCATTAATATTAAATAGAAAATGATGTATTATGTCTATGTTTCTGTCCCCGCCAAACAGTTAAATCTGCCACTCAACTAAGCACCTAGGCTGTTATTTAAATACCGGAATTAAACTGAATAGCTAGGCTGTTAGTTGAATAAACGTTTAACGAAAGGTTTGACCGTCGCTTAGCATATTTTATTTTAATACTATAGTAAAACTTGTTTTTTAAAAAAAACAAAACATTTTATGTTCAGGTTAGGGTGGGTCGGGTTAAGTTTAATAATAAAAATTATTAATAATAAATGGTCGTTTTGTTACTTAATTTTATCCTGAACTTTAATAAATAAGTGATGCCGTTTTTATTTTATTTTTATTATTATTATATAACTTAATCTAATCCTTACCCGGCAGATTTTGGTTTAGCCGTTTCCAAAGGGCTAGCTTTCAAACAGGCAACACGTTGAACGTTTATTTAGCTTAATTCATTCAGCAAACATCCTAGCCATTAAGTTAAATGCCGGCATTTAATGAACAGCCTAGCCACTTAATTGAGTGGCTGATTTAACAATTCGGCGGTGACATTCCGACTTGATAGAAATACTATCCGGGTAATGTCGGTATTTTAGAATTATGGAATCAGGTAAAAAAATAAAATAAACTGAACATATTTGACATAAATTAACCGTGCAAGAACGCGCGTGACTTTAAGGGTGTTCTTTAACCCTCCCTCTCCGGTGATGTGTAGCGTGTAACACATTGCGTCTCATAACTATAATATCTTAAATATTTGGTTTAGATTTTCAGTATTCCCCATAACACATTTACGTATCGAGTGAAATAATAAGTACTTATTAGGCACAAAAAAAGCATTTTATCGGAAATCGGGGATAAATTACAAATATCATCAATAATATACTCATAGTATACCAATTACATCTGGCGATACACGTCCAATACATGTCGTCACGTAGTCCAGTACTAGCTACCGAGTAGCTCTCACGTTTTGCCTGAGTCGTTAGCGATACCCAATAGTGTTTTCATGTTTTCAGCAGTTAGATTTGAATTAAATTATGGTTATTTAAAGCCATTCCCATATAAATATCCCATATAAATATTCCATTATGCCTTTTTTAAATCTCTTATTTATTTCATGCGTAGTGACTACACAGCACCGTAACGCGCGGGTGTTTTTAGGACAGTTAGGAAAAGGTTGAATCAGGATTTGATAAAAAACTTTTTTTTTCGGGACCATCTTTAATTTTTATCTACTTTGTGAAAATAATAACTATTACATTTGGAAAATTTTTAACATAATTTTAGGGGTTGCTACCGCAACTCTTTTTTTCAAAAAAGAACACAGGCACTTATAAATTATTTAGGCTTATTGCAAAAAAATGTTTTTAATAAACATGTGAATTATATTAACAGGAATTGTAATGTTATAAAGTGTAATAATATAAATAAAATAATTATAGCATAGAGGATAATGTACTGACCGAATATAGTAACTTAACCTCAGAGTAATAATGCGCCAAGCTATAGAGGAGCCTAAACGTAAGAAAAACCATTTTATGACTATTGGGTATTAAGTTAGTTACAGTTCGCAGTAAAACAATGGGCCGTACTCAAGTCGAGAATTCCCAAATGGATAGTAATTTGCATTGTAAATACTTTTAAATATGTACCTGTGTATTTATTATTGCGGGGTTATTCCAATTTATTTTTCTAAAATTCGCCTATATTTATATTATAAAACTGGAAATACATGTGTGGGTTTATTTTTTTATTCATTTATTCATTTTATTCATTAAACACTTATGTTACATTAACTTTGCTCTTTTCGAATAAAATTTAAATCGACCTCTACTCGATAAAAACTCAAACATTAAATGGATGCCTAGTGCGGCCCTGACTTATTGCTCATAACTAACTGTCATTATCAACAGTAAACATACTTTAATTCACAAATTTACCTCCTTTATTGAGAAAAAATAGTATCTGAAGTAAATATGTTGATAAAAGGAAAGTTTTAAGCAACAAAATACATGTGTTGGGACAATAAATGGCAAAAATCAATGTAAATAGTGGGAAAATATTCGAAATCAATTACCTATGAAAACTGACTCCTTTAACACCTTTGACGCTCCTACTGCTGCAACCAAACATACTGCAATTCACCATAGTCGATTTTTATTTATTATACAGTAACTATCCAAGTTATTCACAAACAAAGCCAAGCACAGCTACAAAAGCATCCGATCGAACCGTTATGTTTATGTTGTCAAATAAAACAAAATGGCCACCAATTGGTTGCTAACCAACAAGCCAACATCCTTTGCGTTATATGAAACATAGTGATAGGGCATAGAATTAAGAATAGTTTAGAAACCGCATACTTACATCAAACAGAAGGCAACTCAACTACTCGTAAATGAGTAGGTTTACGTTTTGCCCCATTAGTTTCTTTGTAGACGTTGCTCACTACGCAGCTCCTGATTTAAATTCAACTATGCCGTGTTGTGTCCTTTTAATGTGTACAAATACTGCTAGAATCTTAAAGAAACAGTCTGGCATTACATTCCATGCGTAATTAACAAACAAATGTTTAAGTAGCAAATGAATTACTTAAAAATTGAATTATTTTTCCATCCGTCAGATTATCGAAGAAACAAAATGGAAATTTCATTAGTGTTGCCAGGGTAGAATTTTTTTTACCCTACTTTGCTCATTTAATAAAAAAACTAATGAAAATTAGACCTCGGATTAAACAACGCCGTGGGGGACATTTGAACGACATTATTTTTAAAACATCAAATATTATTTAGCATAAAATAAAAAAATCCGTTTTGTGTCAAATAAAATTTGTTTTCAATTTTAAGTTCAAAGTTCATAAATTCGATAAATCTTATTAAATGACCCTTTAATTATTTAATTTGTTGTGTCAATCAATGTTTCCGCGTGCAAAATAAAAGTTTAGAGAAATTAACAGATTGATTCTTTTTCCCTACATTTGTGTTATGATAATTTTTTTTCCCATCAAGCATCATTACCCGGCGACTTAACGTATACACGCGGCGAAAATGTTTCTAAGTGGGGGAATTATAGGACACAGTCCGATGTATTCAAATATGATTCTACGCTAATTCTGGATTATTCTTAATTCCATGTGATAGTGCTTCTCTCTAGGTTACGCATTATTACTCTGAGAATTTAACCAATAATTTAAATCAGTTTTGGTATTTATTAGTATGAGTAATTGAATTTTAAAGAGACATTTTTCAGTAATCCATGGCATTAGTCTGTATCTAACAAATTACTTTTTAGCATACCGAAATGCTGCGTTATCTCTTGTACTTGCTCCAAAGAAAAAAAATTATTTCCTTACAACATGAATAATGTAGTTTTACCTCGCAATAATCAAACTAAAGAAAAGGTTTTATTTTTAAGGCAAATTTGACGTTTAAGTTTCATATTACTAGTGTTGTAAATAAATCGAGTATCGAGTTAGGAAGTACACTTTTAATAGAGGTGGGTGTTCAGAATACATTTATATAAATATTTTGGGCATATACAAATATTTGTATAATACGAGTAGATAAGCTGAATTTTGAGAAGAGAATATGGATGTTTAGGCATTTACTGGGGTTATGACTGGTCATGGCTGGTTTAAGTAGCCACATTATACAGCGTGTAATATTCATCATATTGCGTACCTACGTTTATATATCTACATAACCTCATCTCTTCCATCGGTTGAATTTTTCAAAGTAAAATAGACGAAACCTATATAACCGAAAATTAAAAAAGATATAATAAAACACTCTTGCCTTCTCGTTTTAAACAATACCTATAAGTATTATCCATTGATTCCCGTTTTGTGAAAGCGCAAATAATATATTTTTTAATACTAATCCTTGATAAAATCGACAGAAAAAAAACATTTTAACAAAGTAATTATGTTGATTGATTTGATGTTTATTTTTTTTTTTCGGAAAAAATAAATATTTGCGTTCTTATGATTTACCCAAATATTTAATTCTGAGGGCCATTTTCAACGAGTTGTAAATAACTCACTATTAGAAAATAGAATCAAGTTGGGGTAGAGTGGGGTTCGAACGACGGACCTTTGGTCCGTGAGTCCGAGACACTAGCCACGGGACCACAATCCGATTCGTAAAACTCCATATTTAAACTTAAAATATTAGAAATCAAAGACTTATTTGAGTCTACCGAACACTTTCTTTTATTTTGAAAAATGTAAAAAATATAAAAATTAAAAAAATTGACACGAAATTTTCGTTTTTATATTTTTTATATTTGTAAAAATAAAATAAAGTGTTCAGATGACCCAAATCAGCGTTTGATTTCTAATATTTTTAGCAATATTGTGATTCAAAGCATCATGACACATAACCACTTACCGACTTTTCTATGCCTACCGGTTTCTAGACATACATACCCGTCTTTTTGTCAGGACACCAATTAAACCATCATGCAAAACCCACTATACACCTTTACAACAGTTGTTGAACAAAAATATAAAACCAACACGACGTGCATTTTATTAAGCAACCGTTATATGCACTGATTAGTTAATGAAAATATTTTATGTTAGGTAGATTGAAAACAATTTAATACATTCCCATTATTCTATCAGTTTTTTCATTTCTTTCATGTCGGCCTCGTGGTGTAATGGTCAGCGCGTTAGCCTGCCATGTAAGATGTCTCGGGTTCGATTCCCGACATAGTTGATATAAAATATTTTTTTAAAAGGGTGTTTTCACACTATAACATTTCATAGTCCCTGGACTGGTACCTGAAGCGTTAGACTGATAATCTTACCTTTATGTAACAAAAATGATTAAGATATGCTGCGATTTGTGAACCAATGCAGTGCTCTATGCACCATTAGGAGCGGAAAGGGAATAATGATGATTTTTAATTTTGCTGAAACCATTCAACCAATGAAATCTAAAATCTGTCACCTTGCTGATAAATAATAAAAATGCTGCTTTATTGGAATAAAAAATGAACCTAATTTCTACCATTTACAAAGATGACGTAATATTTTTTTGAAATCCGCAAACATTAAAATGCAATTGTCTCAGCGAGCCAATTCGTGGATTGGATGGTTTCTGCATAACATGGTCAAATTATAACCATTATTCCGTTTGAGAACACAACGTACGTCTCGAATTACGTTTTTTTTGCTTATTTATTATGTAGTTTCGGATCAAGTTTCTTATCCAAATATATAAAAGGCAATGTTCGAATGGTTGTCTTCGATGGACTAAATAACTAACGGACCGATTTGCGTGCGGTTTTCAGATAAATGTACACCTTTGCCACGAGAAAGTTTATTGCTCATAAAATTGACAATTTATTAAGTTAATGTTTTTTTGTCCATCACCAGGGTTGCATTCGCCGAGAATGCATATACAAAAAAAATGGATGGATGTTATTTTTTTGTGCATTAAAAAAGTTTGTTTTTGAATGTTTACAAACAACCTTGGTTTTCGATGGATCCCAATCAGATTATTTCATTGAATTTCTTATAATTTCGACCCATTTATTTCTTTATACTGGATTTTTGGTTTTAGTAAAATAATATCAACTGACATTCTATACATTTTTGAAAATCGCATTCCTGACTAAAGCGCATCTCTGAGCAGAGTTTGACATTTGCTAAAATAATTCTTTATTTGAAAATAATTAATAATTTTATGTTTTGGAGTTCAAACATCTACAAGTACTTAGGTACCTATTTAAATTCAATTTTTGAATCTATTATTTTTAGATTTGGAATTCAATCATAAGCAAGTACCTTTTTACCAATGAAAAGTTAAAACATCTTTTTTACGTTTATCCGAACGGTTTAACCATAGATTTTTCAGTAAAATTTTGTAAGTATACTTAATTATGTTAAACCTTAAGAGAAAACGCACTTCGACTTTTCTTCATACAAACGGATTCACGTATTTTCTCTCTGAATTGTGGCATTAGAGAAATATTTTTTTTTCAATAACAACAACAAACCATAATGCCTTTTCTCCGTTATAGTAGGGAGAGAGGATAAAACGCCACATAAATTTATCTCTGGATTCAGAACTCGCTTTCTCTACGTTCATACATCTTCTCATGCACGCGGGCCAATTATTCTAACTTTTAAGATGTCTATCTTTAGCTATATGTTGGATTTGGTCATGCCATGTCTTACGGCCTTCCTTTATTTCTGCACCTATCAATATTCACATTGCTTAGCCATTTTTACGCTGTCCATTCGCTCTACATTTTCAAACCAGCACATATCTCCTTTCTTGATTTTGTTTTTGATGCTTACCCCAGCCTTAAATAATATAAGGATCTCAACATTTGTGCATCTATCGTATTTATTTTTACAACACATTCGCGATCGCGAGAAATCGTATTTCGACAGCATTTGATTTAGTTCATTTAATATATATACGAGTATGAACTCAAATCTAGCAATAGCAAAGCATTACTTGGTTAAGCTCGTATCCTATATTTAACGCTTGTTGTAACTTTTCTTTTGATTGTTTCCAATTCTATAGTTTCTTTGTTTTTTTGTCTGTTTAGGTAACTTCTTTTAGTACTGTCAGGTTATTGTATTCATTTGATGTTTATCTCAAAAAATCTTTTTTGTTGGTATTTCTAAACGTAAGATAAATTATAATATACACCCGTATATTTTGTCGCACCCATCATGATCTGTTAAGAGGAAACGCGATCAGACTTTTCTTTATACAAACGTATTTTCGTATTTTCTCCCAGAATTATGCACCTATAGCAGTGATATTATCTACTTCCAAATAAAAATTAACATAATCTGTTTGACGTTTATCCAGTTTTCACCTGCTTCTAATACACAATCAGGCATTTTGGTTTCGAATTGAATGTCAAGCTTACGTAAAAACCAGGTTGGCGGTTAAAGAACGACTAAATACGCGTTGGGTATAACTGGTCAATTGGGAATGAATTGAGTGTCATAATTTTTGAGAGCTCGAGGTGCATTATGTATTAATGTGTCAATGGTTTTATTTAAGGAACATATTTCTATAGTTACATAAAAGCATTATGAAGCAAAGTTTTGGTGGCATACTTAATAATGTTTAATCTTAAGAAGAAATGCAGTCATGACTTTTCTTTATACAAATGTATTACCATATTTTCCGACTGGATTATTCAACTATAGCAGTGGTTTTTAACAGATTATACATATTTAACCATTAGGTATTTTTACTGTTTTTCTTTTTGACAAATTGTTTGCTATGGGAGCTAAGACCACACAAAAAACACATGATTCATATCATTAATTGTAGTGCTTTCGCACTTATAGTTTACGCAGACAGGGTAAAGTCTAAGCTTATAACCGAGTTACACAGTTTAAACCCGCGCTGTGCCAGCGGGTACCCTGCAAGACATCGGACCCTCCCAACATAAAAGCTGTATCTGCCGTTTTCAGACGTACGATATACAAATATGACAAATAATTTTAAAAACTAAAAAAGGATCAATAGAGAAAATTTTATTTTTTCACTCTTTCATAAAAAAGAAAAACAGATTCGGCTCAGTTTCGGGGTGCGGAAAACATGAAAGCCAAACGTCAATTTTATATATTTTTTCAAATTTAGCTAAGCGTAATCAATTCAGTGTTTTTTGCACTGTATTAGATAGGCATATCTGAGAGAGTGAGATAAGGGCCAAAAATTTATTTATTTTTTTTGCTGATAATATTTCATTAATTCCTAACTTTCAAAATTTTACTTCTTTTAAAAAACACGTACTATCTTAGATTCACACTAAATATATGAATTCGTTTTTTTCTATGATATATATTGTTGCCTTTTAATAATAAGTAATGTTTTTATGTTTTTTTAAATGTATATATATATATTTTTAATTACTTTGAAAAAAATACCATATAATCTTTTACAGAATATTTTATTTTTTCTTTCTTATGTTACACAAACATATTATAACTGTCTATTTATTAAAGGAACAGAAATTCATTAACATTTTCTTGTATACCTACGAACAGGCCATGCCTTTGTGGGATTTTCTCGTTTACTATTTTTACTTTTGATATATATTTCATTGCTATGTAATTATCCTTTTTTTTAATACTCTGTTTTACCGCTTATGTATATTGTAAAAAAAACAAAAAAAATCAATAAAAAATTAAAAAAATAAAATATTTAACATGTTCAAATACCTGTTCATCAAATTTTCGTGCACCGCGTATCTTCTTAACTGTGGAGAGATCGGAAAGCGTAATAAATAATATTCATTACAAAATACTAGTCAATAAATGGAAAGTTAAAAAGACTAGAAAAGAAGTAAAGAAATATGTATTTTTTGTCAGAGTATAAGTATTTGCATTGAAATTGGTAATAAGCTCAATCCACAAAAAAAGATAATTAAATTAAATATTTAATAAACGTCCATTTTTATGGTTACAAAAAAAACATAAAAGAAATATGCATTTTGTAAATAAGTATATATTGTTAGGTTATTGAAAAAACTGTTAAGATCCGTGCATTATGTAAAGCTGAGTTCAACATTATCGTTGTAAAATGGGGAGATACTACATCTTCGCCTTTTTATTTAAAATGTGGAGTCAGACAAGGAGGCTGTCTGTCTCCGGCGCTTTTTAATAAACATACATATTGATGATCTTACCGTGCTCCTTAGTTCAACCAAAGTCGATTGTCATGTAAACGGCGTCTATGCTTACAATATTAGTTATGCAGATAATATGGTATCATTCACCCCATCTATTAAAAGTAGAAGATTGTTGCTCAATATTTGCGAAAAATATGCAAACGAACACAATATGAAATACAATGTCAAAAAATCTGCTGTACTTATATTTAAACACAAGAGGTCATTTTCTGAATTCGTGCACCCATCACCAACTGTATTCCTGGACAACAATTTAACGGTACCTTCAAAAGTCAAGTATCTAGGGCACATACTAACTGAAGATTGTAAAGATGATCAGGACATAGAGATACAGAGAACAGCCATCAATGTCAAGGCCTCTATGCTAGTGAGACACTTCTCTCGATACAGTGAAGAAGTGAAGACAATCATCTTGACATCGTATTTGACGTCCACGTATACATCGGAACTATGGAAGAATTTTACGCAAACAGCATGGAATAAATTAAGGGTCACGCATAATTATTCATACAGGAAAATATTTGGACTGCCTAGGTACTGCAGTGCCTCCGAAATTATCACAGCTGGACGGGTAAACACCTTCGCTGCCCTACTTTGCCAAAAAGCCTGAAGCCTATGGTAATGCCTGAAAAGCTCGAATAACGTGCTTTTCCAAGCCACTGCTAAGTGGATCCATTCACCCTTGTTCGAGCGATGGCGGGATATATTGAGGCCACCATAAGTGCTTCAAATTAAAAATCTATAAGAAAATCTTGTTTTATATGGTAAAATTAGCTCTGCACTTTAGTAATAGTGCTGCGTTGGTTTGGAAATGTCGAGAGAATAGCAAAAAAACGATTTAAAAGATTTATGACACGAATATCGAAGACTTGGCATGACCAAATCCAAGAAATAGTTCAAAAAATACAATGCAAAAGTTGGAATAATTGGCATGTGTGCATGAGAAGATATATAATGTAAAGGAATCGATGTTTGTAACAGACATGGGGTGTTTTATTTTCTCTGCTTACTCCTTAGGAGAAATGGCGTGATGCGTTGTTTTTTGTTGTTATTTTGCATACCTATAAAAATTCTATCTTCTATCTATCTAGATGGTTCGGTCATGTGGAGCGAATGAATGATGAAAGAACGGCTAAAAAGATTTATGATGCGAATGTGTCTGGTTGTAGAAGTCGAGGAAGGCCGAGAAAGACATGGCATGATCAAATACAACAAATTCTTGAAAGTGGTCATGTGAAAAGTCGGAATAATCGACGTGCGTGCATGAGAAGATGTATGAATGTGAAGGAAGCAAAGGAAGTGTGCCAGGACAGAGTGGTGTGGCGTTCTATCCTCTCTGCCTAGCCCTCCGGGGAAATGGCGTGATGGTTAGTTAGTTAGTCTAAAAATTATCCTTTTAACAATAAACCTTTTGCGTATCCCAAAATTTTGCAAAATATTTTATAGGTCATCCTACAATATTTTAGAAATTCTTTCAGGGCCTTAAATATTTAACAATCCAATCTTCAAAACTGTATTTTCTTTTACAGTATTTGAATTGTCAAATCTGAGCACGGAAGGGTTTAACATTATGTAATCATTTGTTGAATGTGGGTCAAAATACCTTTCCCAAAGATTTTGTTCTTAAATTGGATAAGAATTTATAGAACTCGAGAAAACCAAGATGGGATTTGAGGTTTTAGCTTTCTTACCAAATTAGAGAAAACCAATAAAATGATCATAAATTATTGGGTGAGTAATCGAATATTTGAATGAATCCATCTCAATATATTTTTAAGAATCTTATTTATTTTTACTTTTAAAGTATCCTTATTAAATAAGGTAAACGAAACCGTTTTTTTCATGAGTAATAAAAAATGAGTATTTTAACAAAAACATTTTAAATTGAATAAGCCACGAAAGATCAGACCTTACCGAAAACGATTAGGGCAGGTGTGAAGGTCATAAAAAAGTCAATAAGATATTGTTTTTAATTGAATTATTCAACCAGAATTATATTCTATTTAAAAAAAAGAGTATACAATTCTATAAAAAAAGGTTTCAACTAAAGTATTTCAAAAATTTTTATTTTTCTTAAGTATTACCAAGAGAATAATTTTAATAGAAATAAAGAAAAATGTCACAAAAATGTAAGTAATTAAAAATGCTTGTATTTTTTTTCAAAATTAAAAAATTAAAATATGGCTTTGGCCACTTTCAGGTTCAATTTATTATCTTTAAATTATTTTTAAAAAAATTGTTCAATACTTAGTCTTAATTGAGATCCCAGATACCAAAGTTAAGTCTAAATTTGAAATGGCGTAATCTGCCGGTCTAAAAGTAATTAAACTTTAGTAACATAAAACTTGTAAGTATATTATTTAACAGAAATACTTATTTTTTAATTATTTTTTTTATTATTGCGTGATTAAAAAAAACATTCGTTTTAAAATGGCAAAATCGTATGATTACCACATTTAGCGTGCGTTTTACCAGACTTTAGCCTTAACTATAAAAACAAATCTCAGTTGATGTTTTTTATTACAGGATAAATATTTAAAATGTAATCATGCCCGTTCAGCAAAAAGGAAATAAAGTCCAATGCTTCATCATTCGATAAACCACAAGCAAAACATAAAAAATGTACAATAACCATATTTTTTTATCTATGGGACAACTTTGACGCACTCTAAGCCGTTTTACAGCAAAAAATCCCATCAGTGAAAATGAACAGAGATAACGAAAAGGCATAACTAAGTACATAATATGTTCAATGTTCCTACAAACTTGGAGAGGTACACTCGAATATACACGAAAATTGTCGACCTTTATTTATCTCAAGTGCGTATGTCGCTATTTGGTTCTACTTTTGAAAGCATTCATCTTTTTTTTAAATAACATATTACGACAGACATGCAGAACATTTTACAGAAGGTAATATAGAAGTCTAAATATCCACAGGGCTTATGACCTGTCATTGGCTGGTTTAAATGGCCACTTGACACACTGTGTAACCTTAACCATTCTGCCTATATTTGAACATCTACATTCCTTTGGGTCTTCTTTCTGCTGACGTTTGTGAAGTTAAAATGCGGAAACCTTTATTGTTGCGGGATAGATTCATTTTACAAATTTATTGCACAATATCTTTAGGTATATAATTTTTCTTTACGAGTGATGTCACCGTACTCCTACTAAACGGCTCAACCGATTTACGTACGGTTTTCAGAGAAATATAGATCTTTGCGCTGTGCGTGTTCGTAAATATTAAAATCATCAATCGAATATGTTAAAAATAACTTAGGAGCATAAATGTTTTATTAATTGTTCTACCAGGGTTGCATTCGAGGAGAATGCATTTACAAAAAAATGAAAAGATGTTGTTTTTTTTTTTAAATAAAAAAAACTTGTTTTTGAATGTTTACAAACAGCATTAGTTTTTTGTGAATATCAATCAGATTCTTTCCTTAAATTCCTCATGATTTCTCCCCATTTATTTCTTTTTACTGGATTTTTGATAATACTAAAATTATATTTAATTCAATACATTAAAAAAAATCGTATTCCTATAAAAGTACACCCCTCGGTTGGTGAGAAGACCGGAGTTTGACGTTTGGAAAAATAATGCCATATTTGAAAAAAAAATATATTTATGTTTTGGAATTCAACCATAAACAAGTACCTAGGTACTTACTTAAATTCAAAATTTAAAAATAAAAAACTTTTATTTCAGGAATTTATTCACAAAAAAATACCTAGGTACCTACTTATCAATAAAAAGTATTTTACCAACGTTCGGGCAGGACAACGTCTGTCGAGTCCGCTAATAAGTATTTATATTTAATAACAGAGAATCTATTTAAAACTAGTGAATAGAAAATGAAAACGGAGCGTTCTTTGTTTAGGATAGTCTCCATCTTACATGGCTCAGCCTGTTCTCCGATGAAGATATTTCATCTTTTAAATTATAAATAGTTCTATACTAATAGATCAATAACAAACAAAACTAAAACTACTTAATTAATGTAAGAAATTAATGAAATTAATAATAAATAACAATATATGTGCCAAAAATATATGTGACCTAAACATAAATAATATATTATAAAATATAATAAAAACAAATATAAAGTAATGTAATACATAAGAATATAAATAATATGTGTACTAATTATATAAAGTACTACGTTTATTAATCTAAATATATTTTTCAAAAAATCTCTCGCTACACTATTTAAAGGTGCAGTTATTTTTATTTTAAAATTTGTTTTACAATTTGAGTTTTTTTTATATTTAATTGAATTGTTTCCATTACAGACCTTGTCTACAAAAATTTGGACAAACTCAAAACATTGTTGAGGAATCCACCTGGTCCAAAAAGAAATATTACAATTGAAAAATATTTTCAGGCATTGCCTAGTATGTATGTGAAAAAACGTAAATTTAAAAATACACAAACTGTTATTATTTTTCTACTATGGAATCCAAATAAATATTTACGAACGATTGCAATAAATCCATCCATTTGGCAATGATTTAGCTGTTCCCTGCCCCGGTAGACAAAACATATAGTTGTATTGTGAAACAGTACTAGAATCAAAGTGTGTAATAACTTTTTTTAATCATTTACTTTTAAACAGCTGTATAGTTGTGATAAATAAACTTTGTAATTTATTCAAGATACTTTTTTTACCTAATTTGTAGATTTCTACATACTCTTAAATTGTGCTTTTTTACATTTCGTTTTAAGGAAGAGAGGAAAAATGAAATATTTTGAAAAAAAGGATTTTTAGACTTTGTAAATATTTGTATTTGTGTTTTTTCTTGGATTATTGGAGACAAATCAAATAATTTAAAAAGAAGAGGAAATAGTTGTTTAATGTTTTTCTGTAAAAATAAATAATAAAGGAGATAAAACTGAAGTACTTTATATGTTCTGACAAATCTAATGATGAAAATAAGTCAATGATACAATTTTAATTTTTAAAAAAGTCAACGTAAACTTTAAGCACTCGTCCAAGGTTCTGGTTCTATTTTAAATAAATAACTGTATTTTTTTTCTTTTCGATACGGGTTAATTTTTTAAAAATACGTTTAATCATTCGCTGTTTTTCTTACGAAGTAAATGCAGACGCTCCGTCAGTATAATGTGGATGCCAAATGTCGTATTCAAATGAAGTGTGGCTCAAGTATAGAACACCTAATGTTTCTCCTCCCATTCTTCGCAAATATACAAGACATGTTTCGTGCATGAAAGTAACATCACGTCTTATTCCCTAAAGGGTAGTCAACCGCGATACGTATATCACAGCCCCTTACATCTGACAGATCCCGGTTTTTCGCTTTACAATACAAGGGTAAATATTGCCTAACTACTCGAAACTCGTGCCAAAGTTGCGGTGATGCATTGTTACCGGCAAGTTTTCTAAAGCTACGAAAAAAGCCCCTGGCAAACTTTCAAAAGGAACACAAAAATGCCTTTTTGTCACTTCAACATAAAGTAAAGTATGTTAAACGGGTTTGAAGCTGAATACTTTTAAGTGAACCTCACGCGCATAATATTTCCCAATATATTTTTGTTTACTTTTCAATTTTCAACAACTCTTTTTCAAACTTACGGAAGGTTTGGAAATGTCGAATGTATTTTTATTATATTTTGATGTGTACATTATGTCTTACCCTTGAGTAAATTATTACGTCCCCACAGGGATATTTTATATTTTCCCTGTTTACAGAGGAAAACGAAATTCATCTTCAAATCTGTCGAGCAGAATAATTTTAGCATACCTACCTTAAACGTATTTCAGGTACAATCAAGGGTAAAACGATTTTCATGAATCGATAGTTCTTAATTAACGTAAGTTTAAAAAGACCAGAAAAAAATACAAACGGTGATAAAACGATGATTCTATTCATTTACATGTTTATTTGTAAAAATCTTCAAGTGCAAATAATAAATAGGTACTGAAATGGATTAAGTGTTAAAATAAATATTTAATTTTATTATATATATCGCCAACTAAAAAATAAAACGGTCAAACAAAATTTTTTTTTCATAGTCTTTATTTAATAAAATAAACATTATTACAATATCAATACATTACAAAGAAAACAAAGCATTAAAATATATTTTGTCCCTATAAACTATTCAATAATAGTTTGTCATCGGGTGCTCAGACATTATTTTGATTAATAATCAAATAAAAAGAGTACATACATAATACTGTATACGTATAACATAATGAAGATATAAAATTTTGTTTTTGATGCTTTGAAAAATATAATTAAGAAGAAAAAAACTCAACAAAACCAAATAAAAATAGTTAAAAGAAAAAAAAAAATTTAAAGTAAGAAAATAGAGTAAAGTAATACAATTTAGCAATTAACCCGAATATATTTTAAATAAAGGAAAAAAATATTAACATTTATATCAATAGTGTGTGCTCATAAATGTAATCAAAACAAGATAAAAAATAAAACAAATCTGCAGAAAAAAAAAAATAATAAGAAAATTGAAAGTACTAATTACTGTTAAGATCTTAAAAATGTAAATAATATAAGAAAGAAATAAAAGAGAAGGTTAACCTAAAAAAATAACAAAAATGCATTCAATGAGAGATAAAAAATGTTTTGTTAAATAATAAAATTTAACTAAAAATATTTAACAAAAAATACGGATATGGACAAACTTAATTCATTAAAAGTAACAGCCGTTTTTCAATAGGTAGATAAAGCTTGCACATTTAAACTTAATAAGAGTATATTCTGTTATAAGTATTCAAATATGAGAAATGTGAGATCAGGTAATGGGTTTGGAAAGATACTGGAAGAGGAACCAGGAAAGAGAAGGAATAAAAATAATTGTTATTTGATACGAAATGAAGGGAGGTTAGAGTTCTAGAGATATTAAGTAACGTTTCAGGCGTTTCTTAAAAGATGCCAGAGAAGGTACATTTTTTACATAAGGAGGTAGCTCATTCCAAAGTCTGGTACCCTTAAGAGAAAAATGATAATTGAAAAATGATGTGCTATGTCGAAGAATGGAAAGTGTTTCTTCCCGAGAAGAGCGAAGTGAAAGACAATGATTAGAAAATAAAATGAAAATATCAACAAAATGTTTTGGCATGCAAGGGTTTTTAAGAATATTATAAATAAGTGAGAGAGATTGCATGTTTATGCGCTGATAAAAACAAAGCCATTTTTAGTTGGGAGCAAAATATATAGTCATATTTTTTGAGATTTTATAACTGTTTTTAAAACGGATTTAAACGGATATCTACTTATTGAACGATATCAGAATACAAGCATTAGGTACATATTTGATGGTAGGCAATTGAAATGGCTCAAAATATTACAGCAAAGGAACTATTAAACCCTCTCACTTCTGTTTCTGTACCTCGGCCTATGGGCAACGTTTAATACATACAATATCAGATGCCAGGCCTGCTAACGCAGTAGAACAACACGTCACCAGCAGCTAAAAAGCTAAATTCAGACTCTCTTCGCCCGTCACAGATTTCGGTTGTCATCAACACGATATTGTCAACGACCTTCAACATTTAACGTGAATTAAATTCATATATAACGGTTGAGTTCAGTCAGTATTGTTTTCGTTTATTTTATTAATTTTTTCTTTTGTACAATTAATTAAGTTAATAACTAAATTCAAGATAAATATAAAAGTGAAATTTTTAATGGTTTACTCATTTGTTTTTACTCTCAAAGTACCCTATTAATTCCAAATCATACGATCTTATTGTCAAATGGCAATTTCTTCCAACTAACCATAATATCATCATCATCTGATTTCCAAACCCTTTTCAAACCTAATAGTGCATAAGGCACTGCATTAGCATAAAAATCGAAGCGTATTTTAATGATTTTTGTTAAATAAAGGTAAGATGATCAGTCTTACGATTAAGGTGCCAATCCAGAGACTTTAAAATATTCAAGTGTTAAAACATATTTTCAAATAAAAAGTTCATGTCAACCATGTTGGAATCGAATCCTAGACCTCTTGCATGGTAGACAAATGCGCTGATCACTACACCTACACCTACACACGAGGCCGACCACTATATAGGTAATATTTATCTAAAAATCGTTTAAAGACGCTTTCATATAGGTGAAATCATTCGAAATAATATTTGTTTTATTTCATCAATTTGAATATTATTAATCTGATGATTTTCACACCATATAAAAGTGTTTACCTTCTCGAACTTAAAAAATAAGAATCATAAACCCCGTCAATACATAAACATACATATTCTCCCGAAGAAAATATTTTTCCGTGAGTGTATTCAAACACACATTATTTTTAAATAATTTTTTGTGTTAAAATCACAGCAAATTTTCTACGATAAATTATTTTTTGTGTTAAAGTCCAAAAATATTGATTTTTTGATCATGACTGTTTCGTAGTCTATTCATAATGACTAATGTTAAAGTTTTGTATTTTTTGTGTACCACCTACTATGCCTTGCTGTCACGTAAATAAGATGATCCAAATTTCGTTGTTTCAGGCGGTTATCCCGTTGAATTTTATTTAAATAAGATAGGGGATGGCTAAGCTATAAAGCGTAATAAATTCGTATAAGACACCCTTGAGATTTACGGTTCGCAATAATGGCGTATGCGCACAGACCCGATGGGAAATAAATAAAATAATCTTTTTGATACGAATTCCCATTGCGGAGCTTTCCAAAATTTAAAAAATGTATATTTTTACTGAATGGTGAAAAGCTGATTAACAAGGTCGTTAGTTCGCTGTTTTTAAGTTTAATTGCAAATTGGATTATTTACATGTGTAGGATTTTGGTCGTTGAGGTCGGCAGAGTACGGTTTTGCTAGTTGTTAGAGGTTGAAGTTCCTATCCCAGTTGGAGATTGACAGAAGAGACAAGGGTAATTTGATGAGCTTTTCACGGTCACTGGTATCAAAATGTATCTTTTTTGGGCAATCCTGGTAGCTAAAATGTCGAAATGAATCTAACTTACACGGGATCTTCCAACAAAAAGATAGTGATGTTTAATGTGTATTAATTACATACAGAGTGAACGGAGCACTTAAATCAACCTTGGCAAATAAATGTTTGTCGCAAGAGGCAAAATTAGCAGTTCACAACGGAGTCCTGGTCCCGACCCTGATGTATGGGAGCGAAGTATGGACTTGGAAAAACGAGGATGAAAGTAGGCTGAATGCTGTCGAAATGCGATCTCTTAGGCAAATGTGTGGTAAAACTATGTACGATAGATGCACAAATGTTGAGATCCGTACCGTATGTAAGGCTGAGACAAGCATTATCGATAAAATCAAGAAAGGAGCTCTGCGCTGGTTAGGAGATCTAGAGTGAATGGACAGCGAAAGAACGGCTAAGAATATTTATAATGCGAATGTTGATGGATGCAGAAATAGAGGTAGACCGAGAAAAACATGGCATGACCAAATCCAACAAATACTTGGAGATAGTCATGTCTAAATTCGGAATAATCGGCCCACGTGCATGAGAAGATGTATAAATGTAGAAAAAGCGAAATCTGTATGCAAAGATAGAGTGATGTGGCGTTTTATCCTCTCTGACGGCATGATGGTTGGTTTTGTTGTTGAATAAATATACGGATCTGAAGCAAGAGCGTAGCTGCGATGATAAATTAAATTGACTGCTATTGGACTACATGCTGGGACTAAGCGACTGAGTTGAGCTGATTTGGTTAGGCTGACTCTTTGGGCTGACTTGCTTAGTCTGACTTGTTGTGTTCACTGGGTGTTATAACGCCCTTTAGTCTCTTAATAGGCCACGTTGCTATGTTCTGCATGTCTCTATAGCGTAGATGTACTGAAAAATGTTGCTCTTATGTAAACGGACGTTTCATCGGTAATAAATGTGCATGAAAGCAGAGAGAGAGAGGGATAGAAAGTATAGTTGGAGCCATATAATGTCTTCTCCCTTTTATGAACTTTTATTGAATAATTATATTTTATATATTTATTTTTTTAGAATTAAATTATTTTTTCCACCCTCCTCCTGCATTCATAATAAATTAATGTGAAACCGTTAATTGGTCTTACTTTTTTTAATTGTTCTTTTGTACCTTGTACTTGTATAAAGTATGACTGTATGATTTCCTTAATAAATGAATAAATAAATAAATGCCATTGAAAAATTCTCAGAATATCTTAAATGAATAAAACCAATACATTACGTTTTTAAAGAAAAAATAAGACTTTTAGACCTCTAATCGTGACGAGTTCGCGACAATAGCCATAACACAACCCGGCTAGTATTTTTTAGCTCTGCTTTTGTTCAATTAAGAGACATACATAAACTTCGGCATTTCATATCTAGTTATCATTTACTTATTTTTTTTATCTTTAAGAAAGTTCTGAAATTCACGAATCATAAAAGGCAAAGTTTTTCACAAATGAAAAAAAAACTGATCAAACCACAACAGCATGAATTTGAACATTAAATTTAATTGACTAATAAGCGCTTTACGACCGGAAGAAAATTTTAACCTTATTTTTAACTTAAGTACTATTTTTTTTAACAAGAATATCAGATAAGTATTTTATTAACGGACAGATAACGTATACAGATGTGAGTGGGTGTTATAATTTCCATTATAACACCCACTCACCCACCCTCTCACACACTTACACTCACACGAACACACTAGAATGTATTGTACGAGTATTTAATACATTTCTGTGGATATCTGTCATTGGTTTTATTCTCTGTATATTTTATTTGTTATATTTTTTCTATATGTATTACTATTGATATCCCTAATAAATAAAATAAAAATAACAACAGTTTGCAAAATGGTTCATTTTATGGCGAAAAGTTTGTTATTGAACTATAATTGGGATTAAGTAATATTTTGAAGATTTACAAATTACAACGGAGATGGAGAACTTTATCAAGAAGGAAATATAGAAGTCTAGGCATTTACATGGCTTGTAACCTGCCATTGATTACTTTAAGTAGCCACTGTGTAACATTTACCATTTTACCTACGTTTAAACGTCTCTATTTTTTCCAACCTTTTATTTTTTTAGGAAGTGAAAAGTTGTAACCTTTATTAATGCGGGTGAGATTCATCTGAATAAATAATTTCACATGCAAAGAAGGCAAACTCTTGGCAATTTTTTCGTTTTTATTTCAACTACTACATGTAAATGCCTAGACTTCCATGTTCCATTATTATAAATATCATCTTTTTTTTTGTGATATATGTTTATCTAAATAACTTCCCTGGGGGTGAAATATATTCCTTGTCTATAAACATTTCGAGAAACTCAAATTCTTGTTAAAATTTGTTGAACATAAGAAGTGAGTACAAAAAAGTGGCGTGTACAAATTGTAACCAGATTAAGTTAGCAAATCTTTCCATTTTATGTCAGTGACGTTTGCATATAAATCCGTGGCAAAATAGTTTAAGATGCATACATATTACATTATTGATTTTTTAATGTTTTATTTAAAAACAAGTTGATCAATTTAAAATAAAATTTATTAACGTTCAAATTGTCTTTTTTTTTAGGGTATAGCAGTTTAATTTAAAGAAATAAATTTCAAAATAAAACTGAACCAATGAATTATATTGATATTTTTCTCAAATTATTAACGAATATCAAAAATGTCATAAAAAGATCAATATTAGTGAAAATCGTACGCTTTTAATTTTCACGTAGTTGTTTTGTTAAATTTTGAAATAAAAAAGTCACCTCTATCGCCGACAGCGACTGTAGATTAATATTTTTTCCAGCTCTTGCGATTTTCTTTAGTCTGGAAAACTAAGGAAATAAACCCATTTTCCACGATTCGATTGAATTCAAATTTACCACTGGAATAAATTGCTATTCATACATTTGAGATTTATAACGAGATTCGTAGAACCAAAGTCGTAAAAAATACATACATTTTTCATCGCGCCTAAAAATAAATGTATCAATCTCTATATTTTTTAAATATATTTTAGTCTTTAAATAGTATACATTTCAAATATACCTGTTAATAATAAAGTAGCCTTATACGTATTTGAATATACTCATGTTAATACATTTTTAAAAGATCCTCCATATAAACAAACGAAACGCGTGATATTGGCGTGATCGGTAGGGGCCAGTTTTTCAATCCAAATTATTAATATTTCTTGCTCTTCCTTTTAAAATCTTTTAAATGGAATGTTTTTCAATAAATACAAGGTAAAAGAAGCAAGAATATTAAATTTCGTATTCATTTAGGTTAGTTAGGACAGGTATAATGCATAATGTTTTAAATAATTATATGTACCAGACCAAAACAGATTTGATAAATACTTATGGGTGAATTAGTATTGAAGTGATATTAATGAGTATGAAGTGGATGTGTACGGGCGGGTTAAAATTACAGTTTTCGGTGTAAAATGAAACCAGTTTATTGGATTTCAATTATCATATTTTCCATTACACTTTACATTTATACACATATATTGGTCGTTCACCGGTTATTCCACATTCTTGTTAAAATGTGTTAAGAAGAGATTCATCCCAGTTCGAGCTAACCAATTATGCAAAATCCCGTTATATTTTTTCTAAAAACATCTAAGATGCCGCAATCTACGTAAAATCAGGTAAATGAAAAAAACTGTTGGTCATAAATGTCAAGAGTATTCAATCAAGGGAAATTAGTCCTTTAGAATAATTGATGCAATTTACCTGAACCTGCTAACGAGTTGTATGTATGCAACTCAGCAGAACTAATTAAAGACAACTTTGTAAATATTTCTAAAAAAAAAAAAAAAGTGACTTATGTGCGGAGAAATAAGTTGTTTAAATTAGCTAGTTTTTTTATTTTAATGTAAACAGGCTGGCCAAGTTTTACATATATTTACCTTTCGATTGAAATACAACCAATATTTTATTGGCATAATCTCTTTCATGGATCATTTGCAATGAGGAATTTATTTTAATTATTTTTTTTCTATTAGCGCACTATTTAACTAAGCTAAAATAAATATATATATATTTTTGTGCCTTATTTACAAAGATATGATTTTTTAAAGTTACATTTATCAAATACCTCGCCAAATGACTGTAATTAGTGTGTCACTTTTCAGTGGTGACATCATGAAACGGTTGGCATTCTTGACTGACCGCAGTAAGTTGTATTTTTCTATCCAATAACAAAACTGACAATAATCTGTGGAATATTGCTTTGACTACTTCATTTAGTTGATCGTAATTTGCTCTTTTTTATGTTATGGTTGTTTTTACGAACGATAGATCTGGCAACGCTGTTGAAATGTCAAAACTTTTCAAATCACAAATTATATTATTTTTTTCTTTGGTCAAAACGTTCCTTACAAGGTGCGGGGGCTTTAAAGCAGAAACCCGAAATACTACACGTAGATATAAGGAGTGACGTCATTTTTTACGATTTTAAAATGAATACTATTTTTAACATTTTTTATTTATTTTTGCGTGCGTTTTTGAGATATGTTATCCTACTCCAAAATTTTTAAATACTCACGTCTACACGAAAACATTTTTTAAATTTAATTCCGGGTTGGGCTGGAATTCCTCATTGAATAAAAGACCCAGATTGAATTTCTGGGATGGGCAACATGAAACATTTTTTTAATGGGTTGTATCACACTAATATTGTATCATTGTTTAAATTAACAAGCACCTGAAACGTAAGATCGATCGCCTTACTTTATAGTAAATAGTTGCGATAAGCTGCATTTTTTTATCTTCCAGTACCTTATGTTCCATCAGATGCGGATAAAGTTTTAAAGATGATACTTTTTATGAAAATACGTTCGAAATAAACAGTTTGTCACTGAATTTTAATTTCAATTTATATGTTGAAAAAATACACGGATACAAAAAAAAAAAGTTTATCGGTGTGGCTTAAGCATTTTTTAAAAAAATTTTGTCGGAATCGTGGTGTAATGGTCAGCGCATTTGCCTACCATACAAGAGGTCTCGGGTTCAATTCCCGACATGGTTGATATGATATATTATTTAACGGGTTGTGGTCCTGTGGCTAGTGTCTCGGACTCACGGACCAAAGGTCCGTGGTTCGAATCCCACTCTACCCCAACTCGATTCCATTTTCTAATAGTGAGTTATTTACAACTCGTTGAAAATGGCCCTCAAAATGAAATATTTGGGTAAATCATAAGAACACAAATATTTCTTTTTTAATAAAAAAAAATAAAAAAAACATGTAATTTTTGTTGATAAACCATTATTATTACAATGTCAAATATCACTTAATATTTATATTATCGAAAATTCGAATATCGAAAAAGCGTTTGCCGAACCAGCTTACAGCAAGCAGGCCAACGTTCGGACAGGACAACATCTGTCGGGTCCTCTGGTAACATATATAATATTACTATAACGGATCGGGTGTGGCCGACTGTTAGATGCTATATTAGATTCATCATGACTGGCCCTCTTTACACGTGCGCGCTACGAGCCCAGTTCGTGTTTTCCATCCGTCTAGACAGGCAGCGGAATGAAAACTTGCGCGCAAGGGTCCGTTTTACAGATTTAGTCAAGTGTGCTTTATCTAAATAAAAAATATTTTAATAACTGGAAATTAATTAAATGATAAAAACCGTAGTTTTCATTACAACATTAACATATTTTATTCCCATTGTTGATGTTTCCAATAACTGCAAACCTACTATTTTGTTTATCAAAAAATATCAATTTTCAAAGAAACCTACGAAAACATATTTTTTTAAATATCATCATTCCCTTTCCGCAACTAATAGTGCACAGGGCACTGCAGAGGTACACCAATGGCAGCGTATCTTGATTATTTTTGTTAAATAAAGGTAAGGTGATCAGTCTTACGCTTCAGGTACCAGTCTAGGGACTATGAAATATTCTAGTGTTAAAACACCCTTTTAAATAAATATTTCATATAAACAATGTCGGAAATCAAACCCAAGACTTCTTGCATAGTAAGCAAACGCACTGACTATTACGCCACGAGACCGACAAATAATAAAATTGACTCACATTTAAAAGAAAAAACGTATTCCTATCAGTTAAGTCTTGTAAGTAAAAAGAGCTCCGCAAATGTTACGCGTAATTTTACATTTACAAAAAATTATATTTATATTTGAAGTATTTTCAGCTTTGATAATTACTCATGAACAAATATTTACAAAATATTTTTTTTTTTACAATGTGTATACAAAAAAAAATAACACGCTTTTATGACACATGTAGGCATTATGGTTTCGATTCTAAACGTCATGCCTGGCGGTCAAAGAACGACTAAATACGCGTTGGGTATGATTGAGCGTTTAGGCATGAGTTATGTGATCATTTTTGAGGGCTCAGGGCATGTCTATGTGTATTGACATGTCAATGCCCCCAAATGGTTAATTTAAAAAAAACCAAACCAATATTATAAATGCAAAACTGTGTTTGTTTGTATTTCCTTCACGTCTTAATAAAGTGACCGATTTCAGTATTTTTTTGCATTGAGATAAAGGGAGAGGCGGAAAGTAAAATAAAATATTTATTTTTTAAAAAGTTTATATTTGAAGCACGAAACGAGTTTGAAAAAAAAAACGACTTGATTTATTGGGTCCACGTGTAGTATTTAATGAACATGATAAAAATAAAAAAAGGAAGTAAATTCATTAGTTACGTAAACCTTGACGAAGAAGCTTGTTTGCTTTGAAACCGGTCGATGGAAAATAAAAACGAGTGGTTAAAAACAAAGTTGTTTTATTTATTTTACTTATTGTTTATTCCGAATTTTAAAAAGTAAAATGAAAAACTTATATCATTTATCAACAATGAGCAACATTATTTGAAAATGAGTAGGCGGTAAGGTGGGATATTAAAAAATTTTAATTTGAGAATAATTCTTTAAATTGACCTGCTTTTTTAATTGTGAGTTTGATTTTTTTTTGTTTTGTTTTTGTAGTAGAATTTTAGGTTTGTGAACAGAATAACGATGCTAGGTCGCCATAGACTAATAGATCATCGTATTTCTTTCAAAGCGATAGTTATAAGACCAGCTAGTTTCAACCCTGATAACATATAACATACCACCGAGAACATTCTGATTGATAAACAAAAACTCTTGTTGATTAACGACATAACTAATTAGTCACCTAAACTATTTCTATTTAATACCACGTGAGCAAAAAAGCACGCCACCTATAAAACCTTATTTACATTTTGATAATAGCGGTAACAATATCTTATTGCATACAAAAATAAAACGTGTTTGTGGCAAAAAAGTACAAAAGGTGTTAACTGTTTTAAAGAATGTGAAAGACAGTGTTGAAGTGATAATTGAAGAAAATTTTGAGGTTAAAATTTTTCTTTCTCCATTAAAAATGCTGCTTCTGCTGTCAATAATTACAGGTAAATATAATATTGTACACATACAGTAGGCCTTCCTTATAAACCTAGTATAAAGTTACCACTAGGCATAGTGGTAAAATAAGGATAGAAATACCATTCTTATTTTACTACTATAATGAGGATGATATTTCCATCCTTATTTTGCCACTATGCCTAGGTGTAACTTTGAACTAGGTTTATAAGTAAGGCCCGTAGTGTTTGAATGTTTAATTAGCCATGTTATTGTGTAAGTATATCAGTGAACCAAGTAAGCATATTAATTTTATTTGTGTTAGTAGGCACAGTATAGTGTTATATTGGAAAACGTTCTATAGCGCGCACATAAGCAAATATTATTAACCCTTTTTTTGGCATGTATCTTATAGGACACATATGATTTATTTTTTCAAATGAACGAAAACACGAGTAAAACAATTAAAAATTATTTATTTATTTATTTACGGTTCCATGAATCTTTTACATAATTTCAATAAAACCAGTGAAAAAAAAACAACAAAAAATAACATAATATTAAAAAAAGAACAAAAACATCGAGAAAAGTAAACAATGGTATGTTTACCTACGTTATGTTTAATATTGTTGTATTAATATATAAAAAAGAAATATTACATCTGTAACAAATATAAATATTTACCTTTATAAAAGAAAGGCAAATAAAAGAAAATACATAGAAGTTTTTAAAATGGAGGAAGAAAAGAAGAAAAAAAAGAAAGTGCTTTTAAAGGAAAGTTAAATAATCTTTTTAAATTTTTTCATTAATTAATATCATTGGTCTACTACTCGGTTAAAGTGTACAATCTACTTCCATTATCCATAAGGACAATTAGTAAGTACTCACAATATAAAATTGCAATTAAGAAACGGATTGTGAAGGTGGGTTGCGCACGGATTGATGAATGGATCAAGCAAAATAGGTAAAATGTGTGTACGGTTTATGAAATTTGGTCTATATATACATTGGTTTTGTTTTTTTAATCATTTTAAATTACATTGTTTATTATGTTAATAGTAATTATGTAAATTAGATTTATTACGTTTTTTTTTATTATTATTTTGTTAAACAACTAATTTAAGGCATGTTTCACATTTTGTAAAATGTTTCCCTCGGCACGGGACACCCCAGTGAGGGAACATTATTCCGTATAAAAAAAGAATACAAACAATGTAATAGTTTAGATAAATAAATAAATATGGGATTTGCAAAAAATAGTCTCTAGAATATATGATGTATGCCTGGAGAGCGAATTGGCGATGAACGAAAGTAAGTCAAAAGTGATGGTATTTGAAAGGGGAGTGAGGTTACTGACTGCATAATAAATGTAAACAACGAATGTTTCGAACAAGTACAAGAATTTGTATATCTGAAAAACATGTTTTCAAGAGATGGTAGAACAGAAAAAGATGTTGAAAGGCGAGTAAATGCGGGCAACAAAAAATGAACGATGTACTAAGCACAGTAATTGCTAATAAAAATATGTCAATCGAAGCGTAACTGGCAGTGCACAACGGAGTTTTAGTCCCAACAATATGTATAGAAGTGAAACATGGAACTAGCAGAAGAAGGATAAAAGCCGAGTAAACGCGGTTAAATGCGATCTCTTGGACAAATGTGTGGGAAATCAATGTATGACAGGTTTCAAATGAAGAAATCAGGCGAGAGTGTAAATCTGAGTTAAGCATAATTGACAACATCAAGAAAGGGTCTTTTAGATTGTTTGGGCATGTAGAACGAATGAACGACAAAAGAATGGTAAAACAAGTATACATGGCAAGAATGAACGGTAATGTGAGACGAGGACGACCAAGGAAGACGTGGCATGATCAGATAAACCAAAATCTTAAGTCCGGTCATGTCAAAAGTAGACAGAACCGAAGGGCATGTATGACAAGATGTATGAATGTGGAAGAAGCTAGGAATGTATGCCAGGATAGATGTGTGTGGCGATCCATTATTTTTGCCAACCTCTCCGGGGTAATGGCGTGATGGTAGTAGTAGTTACGTCAAATGATTCATGTTTTTTTTTTCTGTTTCAATCTACTTTTATATATTTATTAAATCTCATAACTCTTAACTTTCCAAAGATGAGTCTAGCTCTTGTGCTCGGAGAGTGACTTACACTGCTGTAGATATTCAGTCATTTGAAGTAACATAATTTAAAAAATGCATGAAAAAAAAATACAAATAGAGAGAAAAACAGAAAATAGTAATATAGTATTACTAATTAAAATATAATATATTCACTACTTTTTTTTATTCTTAAAAGCGGTTTTTTATAAATATGTATTCTGTTTGTGTAAGAAAAGGTTTTAGGCGTATATATTGTTGTGCTATATTTAGTTAATAGGTGCTAAACTTGATTTGTTTCTTTGTTGTTCTCATTATGTGTTATTTTCTAAATGTTTATATTATTTATCTCCCGAATTAAGTTGTTGTAACTCCTAAGAATGTAACTCAACGTATTATACTTGTAAAATACTTTGTGTTTTATATAAATATTAAAAAAATGTTTTTTTTTAACCTTTAAACCATTAAATGAGACTGAAATGCTTGAATGAACTGTATACTCAACAATGTTTTAAGTACCTATGTCTTAATTTTTGAAAACAGGCTGGAAGTCTAGGCATTTACAAGGCTTACGACTTATCGTTGGTCGGTTTAAGTTATGACTTTACAAACTGTGCAACGTATATCATCCTGCCTATATTTACATTAAGCAGGTTCTCTTTTTATTACAGAACAGCCCTTGAGGCCTAATTACAGTGGTGAATTACAACAAAGTACTCCAAGCATTTTAAAATTCAGATGTAATGTTTTATGTTCTCATCGGAAATCGAACCCAAAACCTTCCATGTATGAGTCAAGTGACAAATACACCACGGAGGCCATCAATATATTTATAATTTTATTTTAGATGTAATAATCTCTTCTCCTTTCCTATCTCCTCTTTTTTCCTTCTTTCCATTGAGTAATAGTATTGATTTAAGGTAATTTATATGCAAATACAGTAATTTATATTTTTATATATCATAAGTTTTTTATTTTTTATTTTCGATGAAATGTGTTTTATCATTTGAATTGAAACTAAACTTTTATTTTATTGGTTGGTTGGGAGAAATTGCCGTTTTGCAATAGGCCTGCCAATGTACAATTAACATCAAGTACAAAAAATTAAATAAATATAAAATAATGATAATAAATAGATGTCTAAGAGGTTTGCGGCCTGCTAGATCCCATAACTGACCCCCTTAATCTCCGACCTGTATCCATTACCCAATCCCGCCTATCCCCTGATATACGGAGAAAAGAGGTAAAAAAAAAGTTTAAATGTTTTAAAATGTATTCAAAAAAAAAAAACTTCTTTCTTTTATAATATTTTTTAAAAGGTAACCTAATAAGTAAATAAAAAAATATATAATAACCAGCCCACCATCAAAAGACCTATGAGGCACCCCGTATATCGGGGACAATACAACCCATCCCAAAGCCATGACTCACCATAGACTATGGAGGTGTGAGGGCAACCCTTTGGAACTCCATTTCGCCACTTAAAGATACTGTTGACAGTTTAAAAATGTTATATTTAAAAATAATATTTTTTGACATTTATCCTTTATCTCCTGTACCTTTTATATTACGTAACCATCATAATTGCGTCTGTCATTGAATTGCATTTTTAATTTTGAAATCTTGTTTTTTTTGTATGCATTGTCTATTTTGAGTATCGATGGTGTTTTTGATACGATGTTTTTATTTTCTAAGGCTTTCGTGTATATTCCAGTTTTTTCGTCGACTGGGAACGCACAGGAGAAGTGTAAGGGCGAGTTACGAGCTTGTCTGGCAGGAATGCCTTTAGAGGGACAAAAAGGATTGCCTGCGTCGCTAGAAGAAGTCAACACTTTATGCAGGTAGATAATTTGCCATATGCATGTTTTTAACAATAAGATAATAGGATTAATCTGATTTTATGAACAAAGAAATACTTTTAAATTTATTGTGCAATGAGTAAACTCATTATTTTTTTGTTCGTTTGTAGATTATCAAACAAAACCAAATAAAAAAAATATATATCTATATGTATCGCATTATCAGCACTGTGATTTTTTGTAATTTTCAAATTATTCCACTCGTGACGTCACAAATTGGTTAGGTCTGCTGATTGGTGAGTTGGCTTCCCAAAAACCGGGAATCTATTAGAAAACTCTAAAACTGGTTTATTCGGAAGAACTGTGACGTCGGCGTCATTAAAAGTAGTATATTTTCATTAAAATTAAGGAGCTTTGAAATACTTTTAAAAACAATAATTTTTACCGCGTGTAAGAAAACATTTTAATATTTAATTTCCCGTAGCACTGAACTTTCTTATTTCTCAGTTTGTAAATTAGTTTTTAAAAATGGTCATTACAATTCCCTGTGTAATCGTTGTTTATAAAACCTCCTTTGAAGATTTCTTGAAAAAACAACTACATAAGAAATTTGTTTCTTCAATGTCGTAAAAAGGGACATATCAATTATTTCCTGTTGACATAATTCAGAACGTTTCTATGACTCCCTTGATGTATTGGAGGCAGGAAGTTTTTTTTAATCAGTTTTTTAAAGATAAAAAAATATACTATTTTTTTCAAAATTAAAAACATTTAGTTTTAGTTTTTTTATTATTCAATTAAATAGTTAGTTTTATTTAAGTCAAAAGTTAACGAAATCAGTTGCGATATGAGAATATTCAAAGGTTATATTTATTTTATTCAAACCGACTAGTGTAATCATAACATCTGTTCATATTGTATTTTATAACATTATGTACCTAGCTGCTTTAAACCTTAAACCGCATTTCTTTAGCTTATTTGAAAAAAAAAAGAAAAAAAAAAGAAAAAATTATAATATTTATATTAATATATAATATTATAATATTTTTTTTTTTTCAAAACCAACTTAACTTCTAAACACAGTTCTATATTTTATTACTTTATATTGTATTTTTTAAATTTAATGTTGTTTATATACTCATATTTCATTAAACTTTCATGTATTTAAAAGCCTTATGAGCGTGTAAAATTAATAAAATAAAAATAACATAATTTCTCACAAACATTGTATTATGCTTTATTTTAATATTTCTACCCTAAAATATTGGAAACAACATTTTAATTCAAAGCTTATTCATTATTTATTGTTATTTGTTTGTACCAAAAAAGTATTTCAATATTTTAAAAACCTTTGGAAATGTTAAAAATATATATAAACATATTTGTGAGCGGATAACTTTTAGATTGACTATAAGCCGCGGAGTGATTTAATATGTGATTTCCTAAAACTGACAATCGTGTATCTGAAAGTATGTGCGAGTGACATTAGAAGCGAACTTTTTTTAAAAATTCATTAACAAGCGAGTATTTTTCATTCTACAAAAATGCTCACAAAAAACGGTCTAATTATTGGATTAATAATCGGTTCAGTTCCCACTGGCCAACTATCGCTAACAACGATAGTAAACCGGCCTTTAAGTAACAATACAATTGATTGAGATTGGCTATTATTTTTTGCTCTTTCTTATGTTCATTTATTTACACTTTTCGCATTACAAGAAAATTTAATTGAATTCTTCCATATTTCATAGGGAAGTAAAAATACATAAAGTAATATATTTTTAAAATATAAATTGGATTTCTTCAGTCGATTCCCCTTATCAGTATCTTAAATAAAAATGTTTTTGTCGAATAATACCTTCAAGAGACCAAAATAAGAAAAAAAAAATAACTTCACAGCAAAATTTTAAATTTTCTTGTTCAGTCATTTGAATTTTTCAAGTCGACATAAAATTAGAGCATGTACCCCATTTACGTTCCTTTTACTTCAGTTTCAAGTAATTATCTTACAATTTCACAATATTTGCACATCAAAGGTTAGGTGACGGAAAAAGTAAATAAAAAACAAGCTTCAATTAAAATTACATTCAAGCAGGATTCTTCAAACTGTGACCGTAGGCCGTAAAATGATAAAAAAGTGTATGGTCACTAAGAAAATTGTCGTGAGTTTTATTCTGGCTTCGCATTTTAAAACACTATAAATTTAAAAATGGTAAAAATAAATAAAATGCTATGATCCGACTTACAATCCCGTGATACTGTCGTGTAGTCACAAAGTACAGATTCAATCCCTGTTTTACCATAATTTGATATTCATTTTCGATCATTGAGTAATTTGAAAAAAAATAAAACTGGAAATTAAAAAAAAAAAGTTTTGGTAAAACAAGTGCATTTTGTACTTTTTTGTGCCTACATTCCTTTTTTTCTTCCTTTTATTCTCAATCAATATGATATCTTCACAAATCGGTAATAACGATAAAGATACAGTTTATATCAATGTATTCAAAACAAGTTGTTATAAAAGAAAATCTGGTTTAAAAATGAGCGCATAGAAAACGGGTCGCCGTTGGCGTTACATCATTTTGACGTCACGCGTCATGGCCGCTGACTGCGCTTCTAATAAATGTTCTTAATGAGTATAGTGCGAAAACGTCACACGAGCCGTGGGGCGCGAAACTTCTCGTTTTCAGGTTATTCAAAATAATCATATTTTCACCCATTGCAGAAAATTTATCCGATATCGGTAAAAAAAATATTATAGGTCTGAAAAGGAATAGCCTTTAGCTCTTACAGTGAATTTTCTTTTATGGCATCAATCGTCTCAAAGCGTGTTCCTTTTAATAGCAATTTTAGTCTTAGGAAAAGAAAAAAGTCAGACGAAGCCTGGTCTGGAGAAAACGGTGCTTGGCTGATGGGATTAGTCAAATTTTTGGCCAAAAACTCTGAAACAATCACCGCTGTATAAGACGTTTTATCGTGGTGTAAAATTTTGAGACGAGGGGGGCAGTGCCGCGTTTCATACCAAAAAATCTCAATGATGAGATGCTCAATAACACAGCAAGCTCTCGGATTGGTATACATCAATTTTTTTAACACGATTTTCTTTGCCGATTTGATGTTTTCTTCGGTACTTGACGTTGCTGGACGTCCAATATGTCTATCATCATTTAAGCATTCACGAACGTTTTTAAGCCTCTAATACCATTTGTATGTCCGTGTTTTTGACAAACACGATTTCTATTCTAAGGCTTTATTTAACATTGTCAATAATTTGGTACACGAAATTTCATTAGCAATACAAAATTTTAGGCACGCACATTGTGCCAATTGTCCATTGTAAAAATCGCCACACGGCAATTTTTCGACTCACTCAAACAGACGCTGACAGAATACTGAGCATCCGATCGACATAAAACTTTGACAGATTGTCAAAAACAGTGCTATTAACGTGGTTTCAAAATAATAATACCGATTAATGAGACGCATTTCAAATTAGAAATTTCAGATTATTTTTGATCATATGATCATATATATATATATATATATGATCATATGATCATTTATATATATATATATGTATGCACTAGATACAACAATAAGCTCCCGTCTTGTGTTCCATCCAACCAAAGTTCATAGAACTCCATAAAAATAAGAAATGCAATTTGAAATTATAATGTATTATTTTTTGCACAAAATATTAATAAAATAATAATTTGACGCAGCATGCTTGGTGTGTACATAAATAATAATTTATTTACCATTTATTCAAACAAAATTACACTCGTTTACGTATTCACAAATTTTTCAAGGGTTTTAAGGCTGTGCCCGTGTTAAGCCATAATAATAAACAATAATGAAAAATACATAGTAAAAAAAATTGAATTTTATAATACGTGATGCAAAGATAAACAATCAAAATCGAAAAATAAAATACAAATAATAAATACTAAAATAATAACATAATGGGAAAAATGCTTGTACTACTACTACCATCACGCCATTTTCCATAGAGGTAGGCAGAGAGAATGGACAAAATGCAAGTACATAAATTACTATCATTAATATTGCAGTTACAGTTGCAAGGGTTTATTTATTTTTTTAAACACTTAATAAACATATACAGTTTTCATACATATGCATAAGGGCGGGCATATTGCCTTAAGGCTATTTCTTTCTACCTACCCAAACTGTTCAATTTGAGAAAATCAGTGGTACATGAACATATTGTTGTTTTATAATTAACATTATAAAACAAAATATTTTTAAACCCATATATTTTTTAAGAAGTAAAAATTGACTTAACATCTACACTATACTATGAAGAAAGAAGGAGGTTAAAAGGGAAGGTAAGAGGGAGGTAAAGGGGAAACCTTAAATATTTAGGATGTGACATTTCATACGTGATTTGAATGTAAATAAAGAAGAAGCGTGTCTGTCATTAGTGGGTAGATTATTCCATAATTAAGCAGCTACTACTGTGAAAGAGTGGAAAAAAATAGAGGGGTGAATGAGTATTGAAAGGGTTTTCTCGTTACTAGAACGAAGAGTTAGCCTATGCTGTGATAGAGGTTGGAAGACGTCTCTCAGATAAACAGGCAAAATGTTCACTTTACTTCCTGTCGAGATTTTGATTTTGTGTACTACTTCCCAGGCTCTCAGCAATTTCATCAGTATAACTTTTATCCATGTAAGTGAGCAATAATTTGTCGCCAGTAATTTAGGTGTTTTGGTAATCAATTGTTTTTACACGCAGGATATGTGTGATTTCGTTTCTGCAATATCATTAAAACGATATTAGAACAGCTGGAAGTGGGCATTCATTTCCAGGTAAATTTGAAGTAATAAACAAAATATATAGTATTTTACGTTAACTCACTTTTACAAACGCTGTTGTGTATTCATTTTCAAATCGCTAACGTGTCAACCGCAGCCGAAATAAAAAAAAAGTAAAAAGTAAAAAGCCGTTTAGGAATAATAGTTCAGTTAACTTTCCTCAATACGTGACTAACGGAGACTCGTTCAAAATCATAAGAACTGCAGTTTGATGGTTGGCAAGTAAAAATTAATTTGGTATTTTTTTCATTTACTTGCAGAACTTACAAGATGGGGATGGAATGCGTCGATAAGTGGAATAAAGAATGCTTACCAACAGATGTTCGATTGAGAGTGGAGAAACAAATGGCTAGTGCCCAATTATTTATGGGTTTACTTTGTGCCGAAGGGGACTTCAAAAAAGGTAAGTACCTCCTACAATCAACGATATTATATATTTTAACAAAGATAAAAAGCATTTTTGAGCAGGGAATATATCTATCAGTCTAAAAATTAACTCTGAAAAGGCTGTGCTGAAAAATTCTATGATGTAACGTTGTGTTACTTTAAGCAACAGACGGAATATTCTTAAGTTCAGACACAAAAAAAAACTGACTTTTTGTTAAATAATTCTCTTTTCATAATTAATAAAAACGACAGTACAATTAAGGGCTGTCAAATCAAAATAAACTATAAATCGTTAACACGCCGGTTATATAATTATCGTTCACTTTCGCCTACTACGAATGACCGACTGATTGAACGAATTCTTATTAATAAATTAATTGTTAATATTCTTCACAATCCTTGCGCTCCAAAATATCTTGCGGAGAATTTCATTTACCTTTCTGATAATGGTCTTTTGCTCCGCTCTTCTCAGGAGAGAACACTTTCTATTCCTTGACATAGCGCATCATTTTCCAGCTATTTCCTTTGCGTCCAAGCCACTAGACTTTGGAATGAGCTACCCCTTCATGTGAAAAATGCACCTTTTCAAGCCACCTTCAAGAAACGCCTGAAACATTATTATATATCCCTAGAATCCCGAGTTTTTACTCCTTTTTTTTCTCAGATTTATTTTTTATCCCTTTTTCTTTCCTTGGTTCCTCTTTCTCTTTCCTTCCAAACTCTTTATCTGAACCCACATTTTTCTCATCATTTAATATGTATAATAAAATGTACTTTAAAAAAATATATATCAATGTTAATATGTGCATACCTTATCACCCTATTAGGAAACAGTGGCTATTTTTAATTTAAAAAAAAATGAAATACTTTATTTTAACGTATTTTGTATGTATTTTTTAATAGATATTTAGGGTTTTAAAGTACAAAATTTTAATTAATCTCTTTTTTTGACAAGTCTTTTTTTTGGTTGGCTGGAAAATATTGCTTTTACCAAAATTTGCCAATATTTTTTAACTCAAACTCTAGAGATAATAGTGGCACAATGAACAGTATGCCATAAACATTGAATTTACCAATAGCGCGAGTGGGTATGTTCCGTCCTCTAGTACAAAATAGCTTTTTTTAGTTGTGCCACTATTATTCCCGGTGTGCGCTATATGTGAACAAACATATTTCTTCTTTGTGTCAACTTTTAAGAAGTGCTCGTTCACTTTTCGTACAGTACTTAGCGCGTTTCCATACCATGTCCCAGGATTCGAGTTCGATTCCCAACTGGATCGATGTGAAATATTTATACGTTGTTTTAAACAAAATAACGTAATACTTGCTCTTGAATTCACTAACTTGTCTTAGAAAAATACTTGAAGACGAAAATATTTTTTAGAAATCAGTAAAAGGTATTAAAACGACATCTGTTTATATTTTTATGAAATTATTGTTGTTCATTAAATGGAAGCGATTTTATTTTTCTGAATTATATTTCCTATCAAATGGATACGCCTGAAACATTTTATATATATTTTTTGTTAATCTTCTGTTTCAAAACCCATAAATGTCCATATTACAATTACCCACAATCCTGTGTTGTTATTCCTTCATCGCTGTGTAGATATTATGATAATATATTATATTCTTCGAGTAATAACCTTATAGAGTCCCCCATACGTAGAAAGCCCATTCTAAGATTATTGCCCCCGATGAAGGTTGTTACACATTACAGCAATAAAACGTACCGTAGGTACTTGGATTGAGAATTGCAAAAAAACCGCCCTTTACAAGTTTGTTGTTAAACGAAAAACCAAGCCAAAAATTTGGAACGCTTTTGCTTTATGCAGGGTTTCTCTGTAGAATTATTACTCTGAGATTATATTATAATCATGTTAATCCTTCTACATTTATTTCTGCGCATTTTCTTACAACGCCGACGCCGTTAGCATGTATAAATCAATAGAATTACACGGACCTAGCTCTCTTGATCGAACTCGATACATAATTGCTATTTCTACAAGGCATCCGGGAGTTGCTAATAAATTACTCCATCTATACGTATGACCTACTATTTTGAAACCGATTTGGTCCATACAAATAACGAACAAACAATAAATTCAAATCTTGGTGGAAAAAATAATAAAAAATACAGTATTTTGTATGTGAAATAGAACCCGAAGCTGTGTTTTCCAATCGCTGTAACTTGTTCAGATAGTAGTCTTATAAAATTTAGCGATTGGAAATTAGTTGACTAATACGATATATTTTATACATTTTTTTGTTCAGCTCATTAGCTTTCAGAATTTGTTTATTGATAACAGAAGGAATATTGTGAAGTGTATAGAAATCGTACTCACTTTTTAATTATTTCGTTTGTTTCTTTTATGAAGCACTTCACTTTTATTATTGCACAGATAATGGTATCGCGTAGATGTTGATGAGATGTATCTTATTATGTTTATGGAACACGTTCCACTTTGTCATAAGTATGCAGATGGGGGTATACGATAAAAACTGATCAGCGTAACGCTTGACACAATGTGACTTGCTCACAGGACGGTAGGACAACAACAATTTGAATTAGGAAAGATGTAGGTAGGATCGGAATGTTTACAGCCTTACATGTGTTGCAAGTATAAAAACATATTTTTTTAGTACTTTATAATTCAGATTGGACTTTTGAAAAATTAATTCGGCCTCTGTCTGACAACACTCTTGCCACATCGAAGTTTTTATAAATGAAATCGATCGCCATCCCACAAAACGATGCAATAATCCCATCATATTTAATCTCCTTTGACAACTTATTAAACAACTTAAGTAATTTATTGTACGGCGGCTATTGTATGCGAGTACATAAGTGTCTAAAAGTTGGCACGTTTGCTTGCCATGCCTAGTTTTGATTCCCAGCAAATAAGAATCATCGTCGTATTTTTAATTTAATACGAGGTTTTTTACTGCAATATTTAATACCGTTCGCTTTTATATATGTAATCGCAATATGCTCGTTAGAAAGAATGATAATATCCAACATAAGCACTAATATAAATTGTCAAACTAACAGTTAAAATGGAAATATAAGTAGTGAAATGAAATGAAATTCAAATTATGGCTTAAAACATTTTTATTTAAATAAGCAATTTTTGAGAGTAAAACTATTTTAAATATGAGCGAAATCGATCAGAAGACCCTTGGTATTAACGGATTTTTGGGCATGTGGGGGGAGTTCTTCCCATATAATTTGCCCAAACTCACAGTGATAAGGACAATAAAAGTAGCAGTGTTTAATTTATTTAGGTTCGTGGTTTATTAAATTGAAATTCGTAAATGAAACTAGTTTTTTCGGCCAAATAAAATTGGATTTAGTATGAACAAAACTGATTAGAAGATTTAGTCTGTAAAACAGTTTTCGGGTTTGCGGAGAAGTGCTTTCGTTGAAGTTATTTATCCAGTAAATAAATAGTTCTTACATATAAAAAACGAAAAAGAAAACATTCTATAAATGCAAACTTACTGTACAGTTAATTTATGTTTATATTTTTTATTATTAATTTTTTAAAGAAATATTTGCGTTCTTATGATTTACCCAAATATTTCATTTCGAGAGCCATTTTCAACGAGTTGTAAATAGCACACTATTCGAAAATGGGATCAAGTTGCGGTAGAGTGGGATTTGAACCACGGACCTTTGATCTGTGAAACCAAGACAGTAGCCACAGGACCACAACCCGATTTAATTTTTATATACAAAACAATGTTTTTTTTATGCTGAGATAAGAAATGCATAAGTTATGAGATGAGGTGGGGAAGTTAAAAAGAGGAGAGGAATCTTTCTTTTAAACTTATATTCATGTTGAAAATTATAAAAAATGTTTTCTAAACTAAAAAAGCAGGCGCAGATTGTCAAATGCCAATCGTGAAACTCTGGCGTCGCTGGTACGTTTTCCGCCAGTTGCAAGAAAAAACAATATTTTAACAAAGTATTTCTTATTTAGTGATAATATTTTCAAAAATATTTTCTCTTAACTATCTATTTTATGCAATGCATACCCCGCTATAGAAAATAACGCTTCTTGGAATTCCGGTCCATATGTGTAAATGAAACATAACTTTCAATGGTGTCCATCCCCTGTGAAGCGAGTTGAATATTTAAGATGACTAAACTCCACTCAGTCGCAATGGCGTCCATCGAAGCGGAAAATACTGGATAGTTTTTCGATATCATCATTTTTATTTCGTGAACATAAAAACTGAGGACTCAATTTAAAGTTGACGGTGTAGAAAATATATTATATTTTATTGTTTTTATAGTACCTCGCAGTATAGCATATCAACACGTCGACGTCGTGAAATAATACAATAATAATTTAAAGACTTGACTAAAGGATTAGTTCTTCTTTTTCTTATAACTCCAGTTTGCAGAGGGGGTCAGCTACCATGGTTAGTTGGTACAATTAACACAAACATATTTCCTGGGCATACAATGAAAACAGAGCAGATCTGTTTTTTTTTGTTGGCAAATCAAGATTGAAGTTTTTAAATAGACACCAACTCATAGTTTTATAATTTAGTACAATTAGCAATATATTTGTGTCATTATAGAAGTGTTTTGATTTTGTCAATATTTCCTGTACAGCATCTGTATGTTCATAAACTTGATTAATATACAATTAATAGTTTTGTGAAAAACTTTATGATGTAAGTCCATTTTGTTTTCAGTAGAAGATACTATCCATCACTAATATTGAGTAAAAAAGCTCAAAATCGCCAAATTTGGTTTGAAAACTTTTTGTTAAATGTTCACAATATTTTTTATGGATATAACCAGTTCAGTTAAGGTTTGTTGGAACGTTTCTGAGTGCTTATAAATATTTATTTAAATAAAGCATAAATTTAAATGTAATGCTTTAAATTTATTGGTTTTAATAATAACATTAAAAAAATAAGAAAAATGAAATAAAAGAAAAAAGAAAATAATATATATTATTATATTTTCACGCATGGTACATCTTCCTCAGATTCCCTTCTTCTAGCAGTTCTCATAACAATGCATTATTTATGGACTAGACTTTTATAGTATTGGTATTTATTGTACAAGCTTATGTCTAAATACTTACTTAATCGATTTTAAAGCGTAGGTGCTAGAGAATTATACTGTCTCTGGCCGTAATTTGTTTTTGCCTTGGTAGTACACTTTAGGATCAAAGGAATTAATTTCAGTCTGAAAGGGTTAAAGTGTCTACGATTGTATTACAAAATCCTTTAGTTGTGGATATTCAGACAAATAAGGGTAATAATAAAAAACAAATAGTCTTGAATAAGTGTTCGATTAAAAAAACTATCAGCTAACGGGCACTGGCAACACCAAGTATCAGACCTACCAACAAACTAAACTTAAATGTCACCAACTGCCGCGAAATAGAAACGTCAATCAAATTCTTTCCGTTCAGCGCTGGTACCGGTTGACTGACCCGACATTGAACGCAAACGTAAATTCAATTTGAAAACACTAATACGACTAAATTTAATCAGTTACTAGATTAATAATGAACTCCACATAATACGTAGGTGAATTTTTTATTTTAATACACCCCAGAAATGTAAAAAAATATCTAGTAAACCAACATTGATCTAGATCTCTTAGCGACTAAACAGTATGGAATGAAGTTGGATTGGCATGGTTTAGCTCGAAGTCTTGGGTCTTTCGTTTTTATGAATATATTGAATACAATTATTGTTTTACCCTTGTTTGTCTTTGCTAAATAGTTTTATGTTCTTTTCGTTCAGTTTCTTGCATTTATGTTTCTTTATGTAACTGTTGTAATTAGCTTAGGCCGTATATATAATAAAAAAATTAATTAAATATAATCATTCAAAGATGAAAATAGTTCACTACAAGCTCAAACAAAACAAACTGATCAGAGAACCTTTAAACATACGAAACATATTTTTTTTTGTGGAATATGCGTAAACTACTAACAAATAATTACGTATAAAATCTAACAAATAAAGATTGTAAATGTACAAATAAAAATATACTGTTTTTTTCATATTTTAAAGTAAAAATAGGGTTGAAAAGCAAAGTTTTAACTTTGGGAATACACTATAAAACAATTTAATTAAAATTCTAGATGATTTAATTTTAGAGTAAGCTGGAGGCAGCCCTTTATTAATCTAAATTGTAATTATTTCTTAATTACATTTGTATTCGATGTTGTTACCGAAAACCTTCCGAAAGCTTTTGATAAAAAATAAAGTAAGTACCTTCTGTTTTTATATAACGAAATTTCCATTATAGTTTAAAGGCTCCTCCACTAAGTTGTATTTATTCACTAGAGACCGTCCTTACTAACAAAAACCTTTATGTTCGTCGTTCAGAGGAAGCAAACAACGGTATAATAGACGCTTAAATTCCATCAACGGAAGCTTATGAAAGGTGTGTGGGAAAAGTCGCGGCGTCATTTCAGGATATCTCTTTTCCGTTGGTGCCACTGTTCATTTCAAGGACTCTCTGTAAGGTGCAAAAAAGGATTAGAATATGGCGATGTGGTTAACATTACTTTACTTTCTAATGTGAAAAGTAAATATGGCGTAACGATCACCGCGGGAAGATCCTATAACAATAGATTTAAAAGGGTTCTTTTTAATACGTTGTCGTTTTTATAACCACTTGACTAACACGGGTAGTGAGGAAGGGACGGAAAAAATATCAATTTTATACCAAAAAAATACTTTTTTGATATTCTTAGGATGATATTTTTTCAAATGAAAAAAACGTTAGTATAGACTATAGAATTTAAAACCTTAATATACTCTAATCTCGATTACTACTAATGGTTTAGTGGGCAAGCCTCAATAGTGAAGTCTGAGGGTACTGTCCGGAGAGCGAATTACCAAACTGTGTTCTAACATACAGCCCCAGTCTACGCAGGATCGCTTTATTTATTTATTTATTTATACATCAACGGTTCAAAAAAAAAATAATTTACAGAAATAATCACAGCAGTGCACAATAATCATGTAGTACAAAGTATGAAATAAAAGAATAATTAAAACTAAACAATTTAGCAAACATATAATACAAAAAGTTAAAAAGAAACATAACATTTCTTAATAAAAGAAAGCAATGACTATGAGAAAATCTTATGTACTAAATATAAATATAACACGGTAAAGTTGAGAATAACTAGATAATTGTAATAAAAAAATTAATACAACATAAGTACTTAAAAAAATAAAAGTTTTTTCAGCAATAAAACAAAAAGAAAAAAGAAAAATAGTAAAATTACTAAATAATAATACCTATATTTAGTGAAATCATCATCATTAGTTGGTTGGAAAAAGTTGCCATTTGGCAATAAATCCACCAATATACAATTTGAAATTATGTCTAACATGTTAAATAAAGAAATAAAAATCACGTATTCCAGGAAACAAAATAAAATTTGATAATTTACTTAAAAATAAATCCATTATTGTTCTAAAAAATAACGAGTGAGAATTCGTTTTAATTCATAAACAGAATTTGTATTGAAGATATCGAATATTTATTCTAATTCATTTAATTTATGCTCTTTAAAATGCATTGGTCGCTGAAGCAACACAGGTACAATTGCAGAAAATCTGTATTAGTATATAATTTGTACACATGCATAAAGCAAATCATATGTTTTTCGGTTAAAAACTAAAGAAAATAAAAATTAAAGAAGGTAAACATGAAAAACAATATAAAAGGAAAAATAATGAAACCCACTAAATTGCAAAACCGCTTTGTCAGCAGGTTTTTTATTTTTCCTTTAGAAAGAAAAAAATTATGTAAATTTAAAAAGTAATGCAAACATTATTAAAAACTATAAGAATACGTACTTTTCACATAAAACAAATTTCTAAAATTTAAATGGTTAGCATCAAATAATAATCGATATCGCGCCTCGTTACATATTTGCCATTGAATTATATTTTTCTTAAAAGTTTGTCAACATTTTCTTTTAAGATCTGCTTAGGAATCTCTGAAAATTCAAGGAATTGTATAACGAAGTGTTCTTTGGCCATTTTTGTTTAAAAACCTCGGTACTGACAAGCCTTCACGTTGTGCTAGTCTTGTATTATGTATATTTTATAAGTGATAAAATTATTTATTTATTTTTTTATTTATTTAATTTTACAATACGCCCAAGGGGCATATACAAAAAATATACAGGTAAGTACAAACATAGTGAGTAAAAATTTAAAAGATAAACAACGCTTTTTTGTATACATGTAGAAACAATAAAAAGCATACTGCCATGCAAAATAGAAAGTGAAATGTTAAGAAAAATAAATAGTATTTTAGATATTTAAATTATTATTCGTTTAATGTATGTAAAGCATATCATGGCATTGCCTGTAAAAATATTTTGTAAATAATAATTAATTCCAAACATCCAATTAAAACTTTCCTGTAAAATACTTGACTGAAGCTGATCTTATTGAATGCTCAGTGACAATAATAAAAAGGTAATCAATTGTTACACGGACAAGGACCCTTAATTCTCCGGGGGATGAGTTGCCCCCCGGCAGTGGCTGTTTTTAGAGCCCTGAAATCTTTCAGGTGCGGTAACTTCCATGCTGTAAGAGGTATCGTCCTGCAATTTGCACCACGCGATTAGGCCAAGTAAACTTTATTTAAAAAAATTATGAAACCTTATAATAATCGATGTATTTTAAATTTTGTATTTTTTGAAATTTTTATTCCGTGAAAATGAAATGTAAACCAGTGCCGAAGGTTTTTCTTGCTTACGGACAACTGCGTTAGTCAGGTTTTAGACAATAAACAATACACACTTTTGGTTAGCTGAGAAATTGGCAGCTTAATTGAATTTAATGATTGTTATGAAAGTTATTACGCAGTGTTAGGAAAATGCATAGTGTGATATTATGGTGTTGAGAAAAGGATACGGGGTGATAAACCTTCAAAGGAGTTGGCAGTGTAAGCGCGGCAGCACCAAACCGGGGCACACAACACGAGAGTCCCCTCTTGCAAGGCTAAAAAAGCGAAAAGAATAGTCAAAACCAGGCGTACGATCCCTATATTCATATATCTATGGATCACAGGGCCCCGCTGTTGCTAGCTACGTGCGGCACGGTCGCGGATTTACAGCTTGAGGCCAAGAAGTGGAGCCGTAGTCGGCCATTTTTTCGCCAAGTGACTGCCTGACACCCTTCCGGTCCAGGCGCGCACACGTGTCAGCAGCACAACTGATTTCAAAGAATACTAAAATTTGACGAATATTTCGCTAGAAAAAAAGCGTAGAGATACGTGAGAGTTCTGAAAATGCGGTTATTATTAATTTTCAATTTCAATTTTGTTTATTCATATATATTTACATTACAAAATGGAATATCTTTATTCATAAATATAGAAATAATTAAAATAATAAGGTAAAATTAGGTATATTTAAAAATAAAACAAAAGGATACATAATATCCAGAGAATAATATGTTAAAAAAGTACGAAAATCTTAAAACGAAATACTCCCTCAGAGACGTGAAAACTGTCAATGTCCAAAGTAATATTGTTCAACATAGAGATAGTTCTTCTTAGAGGCATAACCATTGGCAGGTTGGTCCTGTATATTGGAATGTAAAACAGTCTATGCTGACGCTGTCTAAGGTAATTATCCGGAACATAAAAGTTAATGCTCCGCATAATTTCAGGGTTGTCAATAAAACAGCGCAGCAATCGAAAGAAGTGCGTAGTTAAATACACATTTCTTCTGGTCTTCAAACTGCTGTAACCGAGCATACCCTGGAAGAACTCAGTGGAATAAATGAAATAGTATTCATAACACAGAACCGCAAAATTTAGATTTACGACAGAGTACTTCTGGGGTTCCGTTATTTGTGCGTATATTCATTTCAAAAATAAATTTATGCGTAAGATAATGGATTTTCCCTGTATTGTCAGGATTTATAATGTATGTAGTTTAATACATATAAAATATTTTTATTTAGAGATATAAATTCACATTCCACAAAAGTGAGTATATTGTATTCACGTCTCAAATTTTAACGAAAACTTAATATTTTCCGTACATTTTTTTTTATAACTCATACAGGCCTGAAAAAAATAATATATTTTTTCACAATACAAAGCAAGAAATGTCAACTTTAAGTCATCTTTTTCAAACCATTGACATTGAACGAAATATGTCATTTGTACTTGACAGATTTGATCCTAAATAAAAGCAATATGAATCGCACATCGGAAAATGTCATAACTCTAAAAAGTAGAGTTTCTAGGAGAGACTAAAAACATAAATAACATTTTATCTTAACTCCAGCCCAAATTAATTCCTTCAAATATAAACCACCATTTTATCACAATTTGAAAGTTTTTGGTATTTTGATTATTGAAAAAACAAATTATTTTTTTTTATTAATATTTTCTTTTTATCCCTTAAAGCAATGACGACGTATCAAATTCATTTAGGTTTGTCTTAAAAATGCTATTTCGTTAGGAAAAAGTTTAAATATGACACTGTATGAGAATGGCCGCGTTCAAATAAGTGTTAGTGTAAGTGTCTCATGAAACCATTTATAGTTATTTATTTATTTTATTTATTTGTTTACTTATGAATAGTTTATTACCCATTTTTTCAGACATTAGTCGCAACTCCATGGGACTAAAAGTTCAGTGTTGTGTTGGAACGAAGAATTAGTTAACACAGACATACAAGTATAATATAAAGTCAGAAACATAATAATAATTTTAAAAAATAAATGTATGGTGCATTAATATGGTAAAAAAATAACTTAAGCATTTAGTTTACATTTAATAAAAAAAGAGAGAGAATTTTAAGTCCTTGAGAGCTTAATACGCTCTATCAAAATATTGAATACTCTCGGTGCGATAAAGGAGAGATGTCTTTGAGCAACAGTCGTACGTGATTTGGGTATGACATAATCGCTAAGCTAAAATATTATAGAAATGTTTTGAGTGTATCCAAATGTTTGGATTGACAGGATTTCCAGCATGTCTTCAAACATTTGGCCAGTCTCAAAACGTTGTTAATTTAACTAACTGATATAAGAAGTATAAAAATTGAAAAATTGTTTTCAGGCGTTGCCTAGTAGGCGAATTGGTTCAGCCGTATGAATCTCAGCCACATAATAAAGGTATCAGCTTATTTACTTAACAAACGTCAACCGATGGAAGAGTTGAGAAAATGCGGATGTTAACACATAGGCAGAATAGTAAATGTTACAGTGTGTCAAGTGACCACTTAAACTAGCCAATTACAGGTCATAAACCCTGTAAATGTCTCATATTCCCTTCTGAAAAATGTTTTTAATCTCTGCTGCAACAAATTTAGATGAAATTAATTATTGATATTGAATTCATATCAGATGACAGTTTATTTTATTATTTATTTTGTATACAAGTATTTAACTAATTTTTTTTTCAGTTATAACTATTTTATTGGAGGTACAATAAGTTATTTTTTAATGCACATTCATTGGCTCAGAATCATTTACCTTAATTATTTTTTATTTATTTTAGAGTACCTGAATCACACTGACTGCTTTGGAGGAGTAAGCAGAGACTGGGATAGGTGCAATGGATACTTTCAGGAAGCAGTTCAGGATGTCAATCAACAAGGACATAGGCTGTCTTACACGCAAAGGACAGTCGATATTTGCTGGTACGGATATAATTCCTTGTATTTCTCACTGTTTTATGACATAATCTTTAGTTTGTTTTTGGAACATAAGTGCTCTTATGAATCTTCTCGCAGGGGTAGAAAAATAAAAGAAATAGGAGATTATTTTTTTTTGCCTCTAATTACACTTTGTTTCATATATGACAACACTGATAATTAAACGTTAAATTAATGTCAAACTGTAAAATTTCAATTTTAAACCCGCTTTAAGGATGGAAACAAATTTAAATGGTTTGGTCAATTCAACTTAATGAAGTGTTTCAGGTAATGCTTAATTAAGGTCGCAATAATGTTCTTAAAGAAAATCATCACGTTTGCTTTGACGTTTAACCATCAGTGCGACCATACATGAAGCAAAATGTTATTGCATGGGAAATATAAAAATCCCCAGATTGGTTTCCTGCGATAAGATTAATAATAGGAAATTATCACTTTTTTTTTACATTTTCAAAGTTATAAAGGTGGTGAAAAAACGGAGAAAAGCGAGAAATTGCGCAAAATAGTGAATTGTATTTTTAATTTAATACAATCCGTGAATATTATTTCCTCGATATGCGGTATGCAGCGTCAATCGGTCACAACCCCTAATAATGAGATGGATTAGGAATAGATGCCACTAACCTCGTTTGTTCTTTATGGAATTGCGGTGGTCCAACTAGTCAATTACAAGCGGCACCAATACTAGGACAGGCCCTTTATCTGGAGCTGAATACTGGTGGTTGGTGGAAACAAAGTCTATGATGCGGCACACGTTCAACAAAATAAACACGCGATTCACTACCCGAAGTCTTAATGTGGCGGATGATCAAAGGATACAGATGGGAAAGTAAACAATTGTTATGGGTAAAAAGGATGTTAAAGTGTGACAATATTTTAACAATACATACTCACATAATTCGCAACGAAAAGGTCTATAAAATACTGTCCAGTAAAAAAAATTATTTAAGTTTAAAAATATTGAAATTTGCATGTTGGTGTAATTAGATATAGATATTTATTTTTTTATTTTGTTCATTAACGCCCAAAAGGCATTTACAAAAAATAAAAATGAATTACATGTAAATATTCCGGTAGACATGGAAAAGGCGGTAAGCGTTTTAATTCAAATATTTGGATATTAGTATTTATATTTCAAATTACTTTTAATTTCCTATATAAACATTTTTATATTAAAAATAAGTTAGTAATGCTTAAGTACGTGTTTTAACATAGATACCTACATATCATCCAACCAATCAAAAAAACCTTTTGTTAAAACATCAATGTAACATTTAATCCACGAAATGTCTTTAAGAGGATAGGCAGAGTCATTTGATGGACAGGTATTGAAACACCGTTTTGGTCATTCTTTCGCAGACGCCTTTCCGATATTGTGCGAGAAAAATAACTGCATGTCGAACTGATTATGCCTAACTCAACAAAATGGAAGTTTTGTTGACCCGGTCTCCGAATCCCAAAATTAAACCGATTTAGTTTTTTTTTTGGAAAGAGTATCAAAATGAAATTTTCTGGGTAATCGGTTCGTTTTCCGCTTGTCAAAATTATTTATTATATTTGATACCGTACGCCCAAAGACGGCAGATAAAATTGGGGGCTTTTAAGGGTTGTTGGATGGTCCTAGCTCCCTTCAAAAAAAATCATGAAAAATGCAAAACGATAGAGACACGCTCTTGGTAAATTACCACTCTAGTGCCATAATCGGGAAAAAAATATGTAAATAAGTGTGCATGAAGAAAAGTCAGACCGCGTTCCTCTTTAGATGTGAAAAAGGCTTGTCCAAGGTGATATTGTTATTGAAGTTACAAGATTATTACGTATAATGAACAAACGAAAGTAAAACATGATTTGGGAAAAAAATTGGCAAATTGTTGATAGAGAAGTTTATGTTTAATTTTGAAATTATAATTTTTTAATTTTTTTATTCATATTTATGCTTCAATTTTTAATATTTTCGTGTATTATGTGTTCATGTTTTCTAATCTATATTTAGTTGATAGTTTTTCTAGTATTTAGTTTTAATATTTTGATATTATTATTATATTATATTTGAATTGTTTAAGCATCATTTGATGAAAAATAAACTCAGGTAAAATAAAAGTCCTGCCTAAACACAGGATTTTTTTTCTACTCGGGACCTAAAACAAAGATCCTCCGTATATTTTAAAACTGTGACATGGGAAGCAAAGAGTAAAAAAAATTGTTGACAATTATAACTTAACTAGCTGACCCGACAGACGTTGTCCTGCCCGAACGTTGGCTTGCCTTGGAAAAATACTTTTTATTGATAAGTAGGTACCTAGGTTATTGTTTGTGATTGAATTCCAAAACTAAAAATATAATAAATTTTAGTAGATACTTGTTTATGGTTGAATTCTAAAACATAAAATATTTTTTTTTTTTTAATATGGCGTTCTTTTTGCAAACGTCAAACTCCGGTCTTCTCACCAACAGAGAGGTGTACTTATGTGGCAAAACGATTTTTAAAAATGTATTAAATTTAATATTATTTTAGTGTTATCAAAAATCCATTAAAAATATATAAACGGATAGAAATAATAAGGAATTTAAGGAAAGAATCTGATTGAGATCCACAAAAAAATGCTGTTTGTAAACATTCAAAAAGAAACTTTTTTTATAGACAAAAAACAAAATCATTAAATTTTTTTGTCAATGCATTCTCCTCGAATGCAACCCAAGTAGATCAATGAATAAATCATTTATGCTCTCAACTTCTTTTTTACACATAAGATTGAAGATTTTAATATATACGAACACGCACAGCGTAAAGATCTCTATTTCTCTGAAAACCGCACGTAAATCTGCTAAGCCGTTTAGGAGGAGTACGGTGACATCACACGTACCGAGGAATTATATATCTATTGATTAGTACATATATGTTATATACATGCTTATATATTATGTACATATTTATTATATTAAATACATATTTATTTAATTAAATATATACTCATATATTACATTCATACTTATTATATCCGTGTACACTTTTGGTTCCTTAGAACAGGCATTACCTTTATAGGAACCGATAGATTTTCAAGTATTCAGCTATACCGCAATCCTTCGCTTGCTTGATTTATCCTTAGTGTTTAAGTTGAATATTTGTAATTTGGCCAATGTGATTTTTCTAATAAAAAAATTAAATAAAATTTAAAGAAAATTTAATGAAGCGTTATGTTATCATACACACTTGGTATTTGGTCGAGTTGAAAATATGTTTCAGCAAAACCTACATCTAAAGATATATCGATCCAGAGACCATTATGCTTCCGAGCGGAATTATTACCCACAAGAGGTTTGAATGGAAATTTCTTGATTTCAATAAACCAATTCTGTGAATCGAATTTTCGTTATAAACCCGAATCAAATAGTGAATTCTAATAGCACGGGTAAAATATTTATTACATGTTCGTAGGTAAATGTTTTTTTTAGAAAACTTATTCAGAGAATCCTACTTTTATCTGCTCTGTCATTAAAGGCTCGTTATTTGTGTTTAAAGTTTGAAACAGCGTAATGGTGTCTTCAAATTTCTTTGAAAGATGATTCGTTTCTGGTGCCTGTTTGAAAATATAGAAATAAAGTATTTTACTATTATTGTTTTTTCGGAATGTTGAACCAATTTTCTATTGATGATGCTCGGAAGGAGGATAATTGGTATGTTGAACAGCCTACCAAAATAGGAGGATCTTTTTCGTGCTGGCATTACAAATTTTAGACTCTTCCTCTCTTACTATATATCATCATGTGTATAGGTGATTATTTATTTGTCATTGTTTTTATAGTATTCATGGACTTCATGTTTAAACGATTTAACAATAAAATTTTCGATTTTTTTTTATGCACAATATTGATGCAAATTGTAATCGGCAAGTATGTTGTAACGTACATTTAATTTTTGAATAAGTAAAACGTTATTTAAAAAAAAATATATATATTAATATTATAATGTAATGCCTGGTAGTAGAAAACCAGTGGTAAGGCAAACTAACATATTATCCAACATTATTTTTGGTACGTGTATTTTACACAAATTTGGATTTCTCCCAAGGGTATATCCATACTCCTGAATTTGAAAAAATTCTACCTCATCTCTGTAGGGATATTAATAAAAAAAAATAAAAAAAATATCATATTATCTTCTAAAATTAATATCGTTTGTTCATGTCCAGTCATCGAAAGCAATTATTAAAGATATCCTAAAATCATCTGATTAACTAGAAAACATGTCAAATGATTTAAGTCGTTTGTTTAACATATGCTTATTATTTCCAATTTAATAATAAATAATATAACCAAACGGGAAGTCCAACAAGCCCTTTAGTTGCAGATATATTTTTAGATAACATTAAGTGTGAAATATTACACTCTAATAATATTTTAATTAACAATGTCTTCTTATGGAAACGCTATGTCGATGTATTGTTTGTACTTGGACTGGAACAGAACGTCAATTAACTTTTTTTCTTAATTTTATAAACACTTTTGATGAAAAAACTAAATTCCTTAGAAATCCAAAAAAACAATAAATGAAATTTTCTAGATTTTAAATTAACGAACATCAATAATCAAATAGAATTTGACATTTTCCGAAAACCAACTTACACGGACGATTTGATAATTCATCCAACCACCCTACTTTCCGAAAACATTCCGCATTCCATTCAATGTTACATCGTTTAGTAAATGTTCCTCCTTCTAAACTTAACTTCGAAAATTAATTAAATTTAATAAAAAAAATATTTTAATAATGGATATACAATTGATTTAATAAATACTCTTTTAAATAAAAAACTTTTAAAAAAATCAGTCAAACAATTTTTATATCCTGTCAACAGTAATTATAATAATACTAATTTTGAAAATAAATGGAGAAAAAATGTTTATGTAAATACTATATCCACAAATGTATCCAAATTATATCAAACCTGCTTTTTATACAAAAAACAATATTGGTAAATTATTGCTTAATAATAAAGACAAAAATAGTTTATTAAATAATTCAGGTGTTTACCAATTAAAATGCAATTTTTGTCCTTCAGCTAACGTTGGAAGAACATCGAGAAATTTTGATATTCGTGTTAAAAAACACATGAGGTGTCTTCACAATAATAGTTTTTCTGAATTCGCAAATCACCTAATCAATTCAAATCATGACTTTAATAAAAATACTGGAGTTAAAATCTTACATACAAATAATAAAGGGTGAAAAGTAAATAATACGGAAATATTTAACAATAAGAAAGTTTTAAAAAATAATGTTCCTTTGATCAATATTCAAACAAACTTCCAATATAGTCCTTTATACGATGTTTCACAGTTATGGTCACCCTATAAAGCCTATCAAACTTATCCCCTCCCTTCGTCCCCTCCAATTTTTTCATTAATTCTCAAACAAGAGAATATTTTCATAATTTAATCAGTGCATGTTTGTTCTAATCAGTGCATGATATTAAAAAAATGCATGTCGTGTTGGTTTTATATTTTATATGGTGAAGGTGTATAGTGGGTTTTGCATGTTGGTTTAATTGGTGTCTTGACGAAGAGACGGGTACGTCCGAAACCAGTGGACATAGAATTTGTTTTTTTTTTTTCAAATTTATAAAAAACTAATAATAACTAGATCGCGCCAAACTAATAATAAATAAAAGTTTATCAGTGCGTTTTTCATTAAAAAAAAATTAAAAGAAAATAATTTTAAGAAAACAAACAAACACAAAAATAAAACTGCAAGTGCTAAAAATGTAAAAAGTAAAGCAGCGAATTTATAGAAAAAGAAGAAATAAAGATCACACATGTTTACACTTCAGCGTTTTGGTTTTCGATGAGGATGTCCTTAAATCGTCCGCTTCTTTGTTCAAAACTAGTTGAGTTTTTCACCTCGACGGGAAGCTTGTTAAACAGTCTCAGTGAAATTAATTCTTTTGTTCTGCTTCCATACAAGTTTTATGCTTTAGATTCTTCCAGTTTCATGGCTGAAATCGCCCTTGTTCGATGTTGGTGACTGAGCTGGGTTATTTCGTTTTATAGTTTATAGTTTTCATAGTTTTTATAGTTTTATAGTTTCAAAAAGTTTATAGTTTAATAACAATAGTTTTAAAGTTGCCGAGAAGACCCGTGCTAAGACAGACCAACATATAATATGTTGATATTATAAGCAGACAAACAGACAGACTACATAGTTGCTCGATGCATGTAATTTTAAGCACTCCAAAATGTTGGAATTATAAATTAACACGTTCAGAAATTGAAAAATCATCATGACGTCATTGCACCGGCAATATCTATTAAGTAACATTAAAAAAAGGATAATTAAAACAATGCTACTTTTAACAAATTACATCAAAGAAGGGAATTTGGAAGTCTAGTCATTTACAGGGCTTATGACTGTCATTGGCTGGTTTAAGTGGCCACTTTACACACTGTGTAACATTCACCATTTTGCCTATGTTTAAACATCAATATCTCTTGAATTCATTCATTTGTTGACTTAAAAAGTTAAATAGCTGAAACCTTTATTGTAATGAAGAGATTAATCTGATTGAATTATTTCACATACTAGGCAACGCCTGAAAAAAATTTTCAAATTTTTAAACTTCTTCTTAGACCAGTTGGTTTTGTTACAATATTTGAGTTTGTAGACAGAAGACTGGATTTCTCTTCTTTAAGGTATTATCCATCCCTGTTGTAATTTGTTAATCTATATGACTCCCGAGGGTGTGAAATCCAGTCTTTTGTCTGGATAAACTCAAATATTGTCATGTAACTTTTGTTGGTTTTATTTGGTACATATTTTTGTATTGATAAAAAAAGAGAATACACGGTATTTTATTTTGAAAATTATTAAATATGCTTTGTTGAACCAAAGTTGAAAAATTAAAAACACCTTCAAAAAGATTGCCAGTGCAAAGACGATAAGCAAGGCAATGCTTCTTCTGGCCCGCAAAATTCTATACCAAAAATTGCATACCTAAAAGAAACAACAGTGGAAATTGCAATGGGTAGTATTAAAACTTAAATACTAGATTAAAAACTAAGGGTTCCCTGGTCGTTCCCCAAATTACAAATTACTTCTGAGGACCAACATTAAATTGCGTTATTCCAAGGTTGTTCAATGATCTCCCACAAACCATCATGAATATGAAAGATCTTCAATTGAAAAAAAAAAACTGAAGAAATATCTTTCAAATACTTTATAGTGTCAGTTAAACTGTAATAAATAAATATGTATAATATAAATAAAATAATGTAAAAAAATAATAGGTACGATGGTTTTTACGGTCACTGTTATCAATATGTCTCTTTTTTGGGTGATACCGTATGTGTTAGATTTGTTACGACATTTCGGCTACTATTACAGGAACCATCTTCAGGGTGAACTGTGTGTTTTGTAGAAAAAAGTTTGTGTTCAAGAACAAGTAATTTGTACAGAGTCGCAGTCGGCAATAGGCATATTTCTATTCGTTTTTGCCGTATGTAAAACTAAAAACCATGCTGAGTTATATTTGCGCCCGTCATATTTGTTTATGTTATTTGAGTGTCTGTGTATTTTAATTATCTATTTTATTATACATGCATTTTAATTACGAGGTTTATGTAAAAATTTTGGTTCGAAGGCGAAAAAATGTTCGGTGTCCATAAAGTGTTCTGCTATTGCGGATTTGTCAGGATGCCCAAATTTACACGCTGTTTTGTGTTCGTCAATACTTTTCTTTGCTGTGCGCCCTATTCGCCTATGTACATTTTATTACATCTTTTTACCCTGAAGGTGGCTTCGCAATGGTAGCAGAAATGTCGAAATAAATCCAATACACATAGAATCACCCAAAAAAGAAACACATTAAAAAAAAATATTCTTAAAAAAATGTGTCCCACCGAAAAGTCTTTAGACTTAGTAGGTAACAAATTGTTATATGTAACAATGTTTGAGTATGTCCAAATGCTTGCAGACTGGCTGGATTTCCTCCTTAGGGAGTTGTTCATATTTAAAATTATTTCAACAGAGAGGAAGAACATTTATATGTATTTAATAACTATAAAATAAACGCGGTTCTGCAGAACTGAAACTGAATACTCTCTTACGTACAGGTAACGAAGAAAGTTATTCTGCATTCTCTTCTCTATTAGTAAATAAGTGGTTTTTTCAATCCCCATACCACCAAACCACTCTCCAAAATGTCACGCCATAAAGTTGTACACAAAAGTTGTACACAAATCATACATCGTTTTACCACACATTCGCCTGAGGGATCGCATTTCGACAGCATTCAACCTACTTTCATCATTATTTTTCCAATTCCATACTTCGCTCCCATACATTAGAGTTGGAACTAGAACTCCGTTGTGAACTGCTAGTTTAGCCTCCTGCGATAAACATTTGTTTGCCAAAGTAGATTTTAGTGCACCGTTCACCCTGTTCCCGGCACTCACCCTCCTTTCAATATCTTTATCGGCCTTTCCGTCCCTAGTAAACATACTTCCCAGGTACACAAATTCTTCTACCTGATTCAGAATATCTCCGTTCACGCTGATCTCACATTTAGTTATATTTACATCCCTTTCAAAAACCATCACTTTCGATTTATCAACATTCATAAGCAAATCGCTTTTCTTGCATACCTCGTAGACTTTGGTTACTAAGAATTGAAGGTATACATTATGTACCTACTTAATAACACGCATCATCATTATTTCTCTATCCGCACCCAGTGGTGCATATGGCACTAAGCTTTACCACAAACGCACTGTATATAGATGATGATACGGTGCGTTTGATGAAAATAACTCTAATATGAATAAAGTAACATATACATGGTGGACACTTGTGCAAACACACATATCCACCCTCATTCCAATAAAACACCCACCCTCTCACTTACTTACACTCACACAAACACACTAGTATGTATTGTACGTGTATTTAATGTATTTCTGTGGATATCTGTCATTGGTTTTATTCTCTGTATATTTTATTTGTTGTATTTTTGTTAAATGTATTACTGTTGATATCCCCAATAAATAAAAAAAAATAAAATTAAAAAAATATGTATTATTAAACTGAAAAATGCATACGTTTTCATGATAATATGAGTCGCCCATTTCCAAAATTTATCTCGTATCTAAAACGGAAATTTCCAAAACTACTTATTATTGCACTGTGAGTACAACAGATGAAAAAAAATAAATATATAAATATAAATTTTTAAAATTAATTACTTAGATTTGAATTATCTCGAGTAATGCCTAATAGAAGAAGACTTGTTCTAAGGCAGACTAACATGAATGTTTATTTTTATATCATTTATCCATATATATATACACACACACAGACACGATGTTTATATCATGTAATAGAGAAGAGTATACACATTTTTTATGAATATTTTAAAACAAATCTTGAACAAAACAAGATGAAATTTGGAAATAGGCGGCTAATATACAATCAAACAATACTTAAATGAATATTACTTTAAATTTAAATCCATTACCTTAAACTTGTTTGGATTTCTTTCCCAAGGAGTTATTTAGATATGAATTTGTTGCAATAGAGGGAAAACAATTTTAAAGATTAAAAATACTTATTGAAAGCATTGTTGATTAAACTTACTGGTATAAGAAGTATAAAAAATTAAAAAATATTTTCAGGCGTTGCCTAGTACGTAAAAAGGTTCAACCGGATGAATCTCACCCACATGATAAAGGTTTCAGCTCTTTTACTTCACAAAAGTCAACGGATGGAAGAGTCGAGGAAATGTAGATGTTTAAACATATTCAGAATGGTGAATGTTACACAGTGTGTAAAAAGGCTACTTAAACCAGCCGATGACAGTTCATAATTCCTGTCTAGCCTAGATTTCCATATTCCCTTCTTAAAAATGTTTTCTCTCAGTTGCAGCAAATTTAGATCTAAACTTGTTTATTCACATAATTACACTAAATCATAATAGACAAGCCTTGCTGTCACTTGCATAGATTTATAAAAATAATTTGTTTTGACTTCCACCAGTTTGACGATGCTAGTCACGACAAAACTTGATAACTGCTGAACATTTAAAATAAAGCGTTCATATTGACGCTGAACTTTCGCTTGAACAGAAATTGCACAGAATTTTGAACAGAATTCTGCAACAGAATCACTTTTTAGAAAAAAATTAAAAACTCATTTATTTGTGAAATCGTTTCCTGATTTGAAAAGTGCCACTGCTTAAAAGGAATACAAACATAATACATATGTGTATGGGTAATTTGTAAAATTAGTGTGTAAGTGAATAGTAATCAAGAGTAAGCTGATAAAATTAAGTATAATGTACAGCGCCCTTGAAGTGATTATTCACGAAAACGGCGCTATAAAAATTGTCAAAATTTATTATTATTATTTAAAACTGAAAACATTATTTTTATAATTTTAATCAAAACGCAGTTCCACATAAAAATGTCAGAAAAAAAACTTAATCTATTAAATAAAAAATAAAAAAAAAACTGTACGGCGACTAAAAGTTTAAATAAAATAAGGTAACTGATTAAAAAAAACTGTACAAATAAATAATAACAACACGAGGGAACAACGCGCGGAAATTTTATGAAAGGAAAGATATCTAGCTATTTAAATTTTTGTAAGGGTTTGATTAACCCCTTGAGTATTGTCCTTTAACAGAATAAGGCGCGTGGTGCGTACCACTTAACTAATAAAAATTGAGGAGTTAAATCCTATCAAAAAATGTCCGAACAATTCCCAATTTTAAAATGAATTTTTGTGACTTACTATATTCATTTAAAAAATGGATTTGTGCCCACGTAGAAAGATATTTATCTTACAAACGAAAGAAAGTTAATTATTTATTTAATCATAAAATGGTATTTAAAGCAATGAAATTCCACTGAAAATCGTTGAATTTCGTGAAAAAAGCTTTGTTTTATCAATTAAAAATTAAAAATGTTTTCTTTTTTCAGATGGGAGTTTCATTTATTATTTACCTTTCCGATGATGTACAAGATTTATATTTCATGAAATTAGATTTTTTCAGTTTTTGTAAAAAAAATATTTTGTCATTTTAATGTTGAGATCAGGAGAAATATTCTATAGTGGGCAAATCAGGAAGTTCCAAAAAGCAGGATATTCTATCAAAACCTGAGTTTATACCAGGGTGATTGTTCTGTATCCCATGAATAGCTGTTTGTCTTTGGATGGAGTCCAGTTTTCTGCTGTTGACTTTCTTCTTACTTAGTACTTTATATATCATACGAGACTGTTTGTTTGCAAATTTACACAGGAAGCTCAAAACGTCGTGTGGTGCACATCAAGATTAAACTGGGCCGCGATTACGAAAGGCTATCTAATAATATCGGTATAAACTCATTTCGATATTTGTGTACGGAAGTGTGTTTATTTGAATAAAAATTTAAAAAATCTTCGTTTGTAGTTGGCAATTGAACACGTCTAAAAAAATTGTAACCATATTCTATTTTTCACGCAGAAAACTACGTACGACTATACTGGGTCGCGATTATGAACGGTTATCTTCATCGGTATATACTGAGACGGTATAAACTAATTTCGAAATTTACGCACGAAAATATGAATATTAATAAAAAAATTCAGGGTGTCTTCGTCGGTAATCGGCAATTGAACATGTTTAGAAAAAAAAATGTAAACGTATTCTATTTTTCATACGGAAAACTTAATTTTACTTTGTAGATAAAATTGAAGATAAATTTTATCTTCCCATCATAATTGAGTCCCTGTTTTGGCTTCCCGCAAATCACGTGGTCAAACAATAGAAATTAAATAAATATATAATTTTTCTTACGTGCGATAAAAAATAGAGCATATATGGCAAACTCTCGAAATGTATGAAAAAATAAATAAAAAATATTTCGATAAAAATTAACTTCTTTACGACATCATTAGTTCTCTGAAATCAACCAATGAGAATTTGTTGTGATACATTTCCGGTTACCGGGAACCAACTCATTACTCTGGACAACTTTCCGTAGAGAACTTGAGACGTCACAGGCGAAGTAATTTCAAAGTCATAAAAATTTAAACAATCATACCGCTTATTTATTATTTATTTATTTTGTTCATTAACGCCCAAAAGGCATTTACAAAAAATAAAAATGAAATACATGCTAACATACTAAATAATAAACAGAATATACAGAAAAAAATGGTGAAATTAGTTAAAAAGGATATGATAAAAAGTTTTACAAAGTAAAAAAAAAAACAACAATAACAAAGGTATGCAAGAAAAAACAGTAAGCATATAAACAAAAAATGGAAAGATATAAGCTTGTGAAATAAATTATGTAAAGCAAACAATAAATAAAGTGTTACGGTAAGCAAGAAAGACATTTTTAAGTTAAATTAATAAACAAGCAAGCATATATTATCACGAAAAAATAAGAAATAAAAATTTGTATCTATGAAATGCGTATTTGCCAATACTACAATGCAATTTAATATATTAGTAAAAAATAAAAAAACAAGTATAAGGTAATAAAAATAAGCAAGTAAATATATTTTTTTTAATTTATGAAATTGAAATAATACAATTGGTGTACGAATCCAGTGCCCTATGCACCATTAGGTGTGGAAAAAGAATGATGATAATACAATGCGTCAAAATATTTTGTAAATAAAATTGGATTAGTTTGATATACTAAACAAATAAAAATATTAAAAAAACACCCTAATTATACTTAACTAACTTTCTAGTCCATAAGCTATTCATTTATAGACTAAAGTTTAGATATTGGGTTTTGTATTTGTGTTAGCCTCGTTTGCGTTTGCTATTAATTTATATACTAGAGTTTGGATATAAGTTTTGTATTTGTGTTAGCCTCGTAATCTAGTGGTAAGCGTGTTTGCCTGCCATGCATGAGGTCCCGGGCTTGATTCCTGGCATAATTGACATAATGTATTTATTCTAATGATGTTTGCAGTCTTGACTTAACTGTTTTTTAAAATATTATTTACATAGAATACCTTGTAACAGATGGTAAGTGGTGAAAGCAGGGTGGTCCGCTGTCATTCGGGTAAATATAAACATATATTAGAAAATCATCGTGGACTGCTTTACTATCACTTCTTGCTATGTTGCCAGCGGGTGCGATACCACACAACTTGCATTTATTTTGGCACGGGTTTTCCTACATAGATAGATGCAAACTTACTTTGGAAAATAAACTTAGTACGTTGTACTGAACTTACTAGGGGTAATAGATAAACCTCTTTTTGTGAATGCATTGTATATTAAAATGATAAATAATAATATTATCGAGCTCTCAAGGACAAAAACTATTTTCAAGAGAAGAATTAAGGACTGGATTTTGAGTTTAATCTAATTTTTGTAGAAAAGGACTGGATTCAATTCCCTGGGGAGCTGTGAATATTAATATATTAAAACTTTAAATATTTTTGATAAACTCAAAATATTGTTGATAAATCCACCTGGTCCATGAAGAAGTATAGAAATTGAAAAAATTAAACTTTTAGGCGTTGGCTAGTATGTAGGTGAAATAATTTAATGAGACGAATCTCACCCGCATGAATAAAGGTTTTAGCTCTTTAACTTCCCAAACATCAACAGAATGGCGTAAGTATAGCCTGTGAGCTCGCCAATACATGACAGATGACATTAACATAACCATAGAAAAACATAGCAGTTGAGCTCTCAGAAGTAAAGCAACGTGAATGCAGCAATGCTTGAACTACATGTCATTAATATTCTAATAATAAATAATATTATTTGGCCATACGGAACTTTAAAGCACACCTTGGTTTAATTACTAATAGTATTTTATCGGTTAGGTAGGTGTATTTAAAAAAAATGTTGCGTACCTGAAAAAAGCACAAATAATTATGTTTTTGTAAATGATGTCAGTAGCGACACTCAGAGAGTGGCTTTGTGACGTTTTGACATTTTTTATAAGAAATTCATGGCGTAGCCGAAATACTGTTATAAAAACGAGGATGTTTTTGTTGATTGACTTTAGCAGGCGCTACCCAGGGGCGACTTTGTGACGTGAGAAATTATTTTAAAAAAGAGATTCATGGCGTAGCCGAAATATTGTAATTAAAACGAGGATGTTTTTGTTGATTGACGTTAGCAGGCGCTACCCAGGGGCGACTTCATGACGTGATGAAATTATTAATTTAAATATTTTTTTTCATTTTACATAGCGTAGCCGAGATAAAAAATTGCGTGGTGTTTCGAAATTTAACCGTGTAGGTAGCCACCTAGTTACAATATTATTTTTGTATTTGTATAACTCCTGTTTTATAATGTTTATGTATTTATCGCTATAAGAATTAAACTAAAGATAGTTTTTACTTTTAATCGCTATCCGTTTTTTTAATTATGTTTGTAAGACTCAGTAATATTTATTTTTCAAGTATTCAATGTTATTTTTGCATTTTAATTAATATTGTTAATATAAAGCGTATTTTTATTTATTCGAATTTACTAGACTGTTTTTATTACAAAAAATAAAAATGCATATTTCTCTATGTATTTTTCTGTTATAAACAACCTATTAAAATAATACACATCAAATTTCCATTGTCTGTTGATTTTATTTGCAATCGTCTTTTTTTTCGATGGTTAAAACTCTAGGAAATTCAAAGACAATAAAAATTTTACTGTCATATATTGGCGAGCTCACGCGCTATACATAGCCCAACAGAATTAATAATTGAATGAATAAAGATGTTCAAATATAGGCAGAACGGTGAATGTTACACGGTGTGTAGAGTGGCTACTTAAACCAGCCAATGACAGATCATAAGCCTTGTAGATTCCTTAACTTACTATTACTATCTCTTAAATGTTTTTCATCTCTGTTGTAATACGTTAAGCCTTTTTTCCTCTTGTTCTTTATAGCACTGCGGAAGGCAGACAAAGCAGAGACAGGCTAAAATTAAGATGGCTGGATAATGTGGAAAGTGACTGATCGCGAAACTTGCCCGTCAGCAGATGCACGCTCGAAATTGCTCGTTCGCGGGACGCGTTATCCTTTATTTACTTTCACTACAGAACCCTAAATACAATTCCTACCTTATTCTGGGTTCTGGCACCTTTATTGCTTGTACTTCTGTCGCGCGGCAGTCAGGATCAGATCCAATCTTGTTGTCAGGAAAGAAGGGCACTTGACGAATTACACAACACTTAATATTGATAGTTATTGATCGCAAAGTATCCCCTTTCGATCGCGGTGAGAATATAAAAAATCACATGTACACACGGCCGGTTCAGTTGTGGTTCTGGTGCCGGAACAATATAGATTAAATTATTATGTAATTAAAGGAAAATTATTATGTATGCCGACGACATTGGACTTTTTTATAAAAATCAAACAGACGTATTAACAAACAATGACATAAACGAAGACCTTACTATATTGACTAAATGGACAAACACAAACTTACTTACACTTAATGAAAAAAAATGCAATATTATCCATTTCGAATCTAGAAAAAAATGTCACAAAGTAGATGCTTACATAAATAATGAACGACTAACTGAAATTGAACATGTTAAATACTTAGGACTAACAATAGACAGACAATTGACATGGACAATTCATATCAACAATTTAATTAGCAAAGTGGCAATTTTATCGAGTCTATTTTTTAAAATCAAAAACTTTGTTCCATTAAAGGAAAAAATTTTAATGTATGAAGCATATGTTAAAACTAAAATATGTTATATGCAACTACTATGGGGAACAGGATATCAAAATGACATAAACAGACTACAAAGACAGCAAAATAAAATATTAAAGTTAGTATATGACCTTCCCTATCTAACAGCAACTAAAGAACTTTTTAAACAAACTAAACAATTAAACGTAACTGAACTCTTTAAACTAGAATCTTTAAAATTTATTCATAAATTAGCCACTGATGTAATTGTAGACGAAGAATTAAAACTTGAAAAAAATTGTAGTAAACATGAACACAATACAAGAATATCGGAAAAATATCATATTCAATCTTTTAAAACGAGAAAAGGACAATCGAGACTTATAAACCATGGACTGAAATTATACAATAAACTACCAGACAAAACTAAACAAAAGACTCAGGCAACCTTTACAAAAGATGTTAAAAATATTATTATTACTAACAGTAGAATGTGAATTTTAAAAGTGAAAACATTTTGTTAAATGTATGTAACCCGTAAAGGTGTATCAATAAAATTTAAATAAAAAAAAAAAAATAAAAAAAAAGATACCCACGGTTGGCAAAATGCAACATTTTAACCAGAGTCCCGTAGGTAGTAAACAAATCCGAACGCCTCATCCCGTCCTAGCAAATGTGCTGTATATATAACATGTATCAATGTGTGCACATGTGGCGTAACCAGTGACATAAGAGCAATTGGCCTGATGAACTGGAGAAGAAACGCAGAGTGCCAGGATGATTGGAGACAGATTCTGGAGGAGGTCAGGGCCCACAACGGACTGCAGCGTCAGTGATGATGATGTACGCTGTTTCATATCGTAATCCAATAAGTTTTTTTTCTCTTGTTCCAGCGCAAGATTTGGCTTCAACCGATGCATCGCCCTCTCTTCTCGCGTGAAGTGTACGCGAGATGGCGCCATGCTGCTCCGCCGGATATCTGAGACACTGTCACATGACAGTAGGTGTGACCACTTCCACAGTGCCCTTTGCTCCGCTAGTGGACTCGGGGGACCCGGCCTGATTCTTCTTCATCTCCTAATGATTGTCGTAGTGTCATTGACGCGCTAGGCTTCAATAAAGCATGCACTCCTGGTATTAAAGAATGTTTCACACGAACCAAAATTAGAAAAATTATTAAGAAATTGAGCCATCTTGTAGCTAGTGAGAAAATCTAGGGCTACAAGAAATTGAATAAAAGAAAATTCTGACACGCGGTAAAAATTGAGCATTTAATTGTACGCCGAAGTTTCTTGAAAACGTGCGAAAAAAAAATTTGAAATAAACTACTTTGAACAACGTCACAAGTTCTTAAGAATCAAACAATTTTAGTGTTGTTTGAGATTTCCGGTTTTCTTGACGCCAACTCACCAATTAGTAGAACTGACTGGCAAGAATTTGAAACGTCACTAGTGTAGTAATTTCTAAAAAAACAAAACATTAAAAATCATAGCGCTGATAATACAATGCACAAAAACAAGTGTGTTTTTTTGAAAGTCTAATAATAATTTATTTATTTTTAATCACAAAACTTCCTCATTTATTGAATGCTTAATTTTTTTTAAATGTATTAAAAAAAATAATTTACAATATAATCTTAAAATTGAAAGTCTTGCTGAATTGCAAGTATGCAATTCGTCAGCAGAATTTTACAAAACATTTTAAAGTGTAATGTTACTTGAAATTTTTGCAAATTATAACATATTTTATAAGAATAAGTTATTGTTAAAACAAAAAAACAAATTTATTTTACATAGTTTGGGCATACCTACGTCTCACGACGGTATTTAACTTACTTTTCTAAATATTTTTTTGGTAACATGTTTCAACAACAACAACAACAAACCATCACGCAGTTTCACTGTAGGGGTAGGCAGAGAGGATAAAACGCCATATCACTCTATCTTGGCATACAGACCTCGCTTCCTCTACATTCATACAATTTCTCATGCACGCACGCCGATTATTCCTTCTTTTGACGTGTCCATCTTCAAGTGTTTGATGGACTTGATCGTGCCATGTCTTTCTCGGTCTTCTTCGTTTTCTGCATCCATCAACATTCGCAGCGTAGATCCTTTTTGCCCGTCTTTCGCTGTCCATTCGCTCTACATGTACAAACCAACGCATCACCCCTTTCTTGATTCTGTCGATAACGCATGTCTCAGCCTTACAAAATTCACGGATCTCGACATTTGTGCACCTATTATACATCCTTTTACTTTCATCGTCATTTTTTCAATTCCATACTTCGCTCCCGTACATTAAACTTGGCACTAGAACTCCGTTGTGAACTGCTAGTTTAGCCTCCTACAATAAACATTTGTTTGCCAAAGTAGATTTCAGTGCAGCGTAACATGTTTCATATTATTTGAGGGTACTACTTGCAAACCCGGCAAAATTCTAAACCTAAAAAAGTGAGATATTAGTTGAAACATATTCAGAATACATTTTTTTACAATAATTATAACAGTAAAATACAGCTTTATTTATAAGAACTTGATTTTTAATTTATCGGGTTTGTTGCAAACATGGCAACCTCTACTTGAGTATTGCAAAGATGGATTGTATAAAATTAAACATATTATTTTACCACTGTTTCTTGACATAATCATGCTTATGTCATCACTGTTAACGTATAAAGTGTTTACTGATTATAATAAAACAATGAAGTTCAAAAAACAGTTAAAGTTAAGAATTGTATCAGTTTTTTGTGATTTGCTCAAAATAAAGAAAGATGGATTTTGCCGGGTTCGCCAATAGTAATTTAAGATAAAACAATTATTTTTACTATTTACACTTTTTCTACATCAGTATTCTACACCTGATTTAGTTAAATTTACCAACACATTATATTGTTATTGAAGGGTTTATAAAGGATGAATGTAAAAAAAATGAATTTTGGGATATAACGTTATTAAGTTTTGAAACTTCTTGAACATGTCAAAAACGTCTAAATATAAAGCAATCCGGTTAAGAGTAAACGCGATCTGGCTTTTCTTCATACTAACGTATGCCCTTATTTACTCCCTGGATTATGGCACTAGATCAGCGGGTTTTTTTTCGGGAGGTATTTGGGTAAGAGTGAGAGAGAAATAATATTCAAATATCTATTCGTTAAAATTATCTGTCACCGCGTATTTTCTTAATGTTATCATCATTCCCTTCCCGCACCTAATTTGCATATAACACTGCATTGGCACACCAATCGCAGCGTATTTTGATCATTTTTGTTACATAAAGATAATATGATCAGTATTACGCTTCAGGTGCCAGTCCAGAGACTATGAAATATTCTAGTGTGAAAACACTTTTTAAAATAAATATTTCATTTCAACCTTGTCGGAAATCGAACCCAACACCTCTCGCATAGTAAGCAAACGTGCTGACCATTATACCACGAGGCCGACAACTATATAATGTACATAGCTTTTACTGTTTTGAATCATCTGCAATGATTTGTATTAATAAAAAATTATCGCTTTTTTTCTAAATTTAGCTGATATCCATCCCTGGTAAGCATTTTTTTTTATTCAGTTATCTTGAAAAGTACTAGCTTTCTGTCAAATTTTGTTTAACAGAAATGCAGACCATGTGAATTGTCGTCAGATGGCATTTTTAGTTTAGAATACATTAAAATTGACATCCATCCTTTATGTCAAATACCTTTCAATTTGAATATTTCAATTGGAAACAAAGTTATGTTTGTCTACGGAATAATCTATTCTTAGAGTATAATGTGTATACTCTAAGAATCTATTACTCTCACTAATTTATTTGGCTTCTGAATTTTTTCAAAATACCAAAGACTTTACCTGCATAATCCTAATCAATTATATATTTTGTGTTTCTGAAATTGTATTACAATAGGAAATAAACATTTATCTACAATTTTATCTACTAATTAAAATAAAATAGAATATACTCATCATTTTTATTTTTTAAACATGTTCAATTAACGTTATCGACGAAATTACTTTAAATTTTCATACAAATAAACACATTTTCAAACATAAATATCAATTTTGCTTTGTGGTCTCTCAATATGTACCAATGAAGATAGCGTTTGTAATCGCGAACCTAGTAAAAATAAATATTTATAACGCAACTAATAAATCCAATTAGATTCATAAATAAAAATGTATTATTCAACTTTTTTCGATTGTTTTTCTTGAAACCGGCTTACAAAGATGCTGTTTTATTATTTTGTTTTGATAAATACAATATAATATATCACGTTTTGACATAAAATGGTACATATAGTATTTTATGTTATCAAAGGTTTTATCTTGTTTTTTTAGTTAATTATTTTTTTTATGAGATAATTTTATTAATTTTATTCGACTCGCAAAACCCAATTAAAATCTGAAATAAACCGTAAAAAATAAAAACATAAGAAACGCAATTTTCTAATTGACTAAAAACTATTAAAAAAAAAAAAAAAACATCCATTCTGGCACTCTAAACCGTTCTTAAAGTTTATCTTTAGGTTTCGCAAAACTCTTTTTTTTATAATGTTGCAATTAGTTAATGAAATTATTTACAATGACATAAACTGCCATGTTAATTATTTAAACGTAAATAAAATCATTGTTCGTTTCACCGTGAGTTTGACGTTTTCTGACGTGAGGTTTTTTTTATTAAAATGTATTAAATTATTAATTGTCTTCACGAGAAGTCATATGATATTTCTCTGTGATATCTTTGTGTAATATTTAGTTCCAAATCTTTTGTGTTTATAATTAAAAGTTTTGATTCAAATGGATAAACGAAACGCATTTATTTATTTACAACAATATAGAAAAATATACACGTAAATTCTGTATGGACGATGAATTTTTATCATTCCTAGGGTTAATTGTGATAGAAAGTGTGTAAACTAACAAAAATAACAATAATAAACCTTAGTAACGATTAAAAAATGCAATAATTTTATTTTAATCAACGGACTATCTTCGGAATTTTCCGTCTCAGTATATTTGAAAGCTGATTTCAGCAAATGATGGCCTATAAGCTACTATTTTTTTGGATTATTATGAAAGCTTAGAGTCTAACACAGTTTTTAAGCTATTTAAAGACTTAGTAATTACTGTTTTAGATTTTGTCTAGAATTAGAAGTCTGGCTCGCTAGAACGTAAGTTCTCCATTTTAGGTCAAAACTGAGCTGAGCTGCCGTTAATGTTAAGAAGTTGATAATTTAATGCATGAATGTACAATAAAAAAAAATGCGTTTAAAAAAAAATCGAGGAATAATACCTTCTAAATTTTTTTTTTACAATTAAAAACTGATCCGGTGAAATGTTTTCAAAAACTCATTTAAAAAAATTATAACTCAAAAACTATGCACAATCGAGAAACATATATGAAAGTGATACAGATACTCCTTAATATGAGGCACCTACATTTTATTGTTGGTAGTCACTTCTACGGCCACTATTTATATCACGTGGGAATCACGTATATAAAAATGTATACAGTGAAACCTCTATCTATCGTTCCTCAAATAATCGTTTTCCCAGATGTGTCGTTTATTTCTTCTAACTCCGAAATAATTTTATATAAAACATACAAAAATTGATCGCATCGATCGTTTCTCTATCCACCATTTTTCCGCATTCATCGTTTGAATTACGATGCGTATTTTACATATTTTAATATTTTGTGTATGTTCTAATGCGCAGAACGTTCGTAAGAGAAAGAGAGATATAATGACAATAAGAACAAGTTAAGGTTTCTGAAGATGATTGGCTAAGACTTGATACAGACGAATTTCAACAATGTTGTGGGATAGAAACTATCGAAAGCTTGAAGGAGACAGCTGAAGAGGTCGATATTGATGAAGAGGAGCCGCCGCTTGTACTTTCATTTTCAGAAGCATGCACCATCTTCTAAAGATTAAAAACATTCTACTACTCACATTCAATAACTGACGCCAAAAAAAAAAATATTTGCAAAGCCGAAAATATAATGTTGACTTACGGGAATAAAACAAGAAAAAAACAAACGTCGATGACATATTATTTCCAATGCATTAAACTTTAATATTTTTTTGTTTTTGTTCAGCTTTCTAATTTTATTTAAATACATTTATTTACACCTGAAACTTGTATCTTTTTTAGAATTTGAACCTGCCAATGGTAATGTAGATTGCCAGGGCGGTATCTGTACCCGATCTTATCTCCTTGTATATTGACCTCTTATTCCCGCATTCATTGTTTACCCGCATTCATAGTTTATTTCAATAAGTCCTTTTAAAAACGATAGATAGAGGTTTCACTGTACACATATATATGAAATATATGTATATTTACGTATATTGGTCGATGATTTTATATCCATAATTTAATTCTAGAAAACTTATTAAAGGAAATAGAATACGATAGATTTCTCTGTGCTGTCAGTAGGTTGTTTCATTCAAGTTTCTAAAGCATTCAGTGAAATTTATAATACTTGAATATTCAACTAACGTATCCTATCTCCTATGACCTGGAAGACTCCCTGAACCCGCTTGTATACAATCTGGTGCCATTCAAACAGTAAACGAATTAACTATCTTTGTTTCATTAGTTCAAGCTGCTGCCATTGGTTTATCTTAGATATCGTGAAATATTAAGGAATAATTTTAGGTAATTTCAGTTTCCTGGCTGAAGGACAAATATATCGATAAAGTGACAAATATAATTATGTCGGATAAGATTTTCTTACCTGCTTTACCCAATTTTAAATCTTAATTAACCTTTCTTCTCAGAATTTCCCCTTAGCTTTGCTAAACGCTGTATAAAACAAAATACGCAGCAGCGTTGGGAGGATCATTACCGCGCTTCTTCTGCAGGTAAAATCACTAAAATGTTTTTCCCAACGCTGGCTGATGCAGCAAACTTCCGTCATCATTACCAAAGTACTTTGGAAACGACCCAAATTTTTACCGGACACGGAGCTATGAGAAGTTATCTATATAGGTTTAAATTAAGGAATGATGACTATTGTCCATGCGATGATATTTCTTCGCAGAGTATCGAACATTTCAGTGCCCATTTTTCAGTTTGCAACGCCATAATCTTGAAGCAGAACATTATGTCAAACATTTATAGTATAAAGTTAGCGAGCGAACGTAATACTAGCGTGATTCTTAAGACTTTAATTAATTATGGAACTGTACACGAGTGTATAAAATGTAAATGCAAATATTTAGGTTAAATATCATAGGTTTCGAAAAAAAGTTAAATAATTGTTACGCTGTTGTCAAAATGGACAGAATCAATTGTTTCATCTAACATTTTTCATATGGCATATTTTGACAAAAATGTGACAGTTATTTGACTTTTAAACTTTTTTTTGGTGCGACTGGCTTTGTGTGGAACTTAATGTTAACGCCATATAGGATTATGGAACACAATTTGTAAGAAGTTAGAAAATAAGATAGTTTAATGCTATCTGAAAGTTTTAAAAATGTTTTCTTAAACCTTTTAAATATTTATTTTTTCTTTATCTCAACTTGTACCATATTTTTCGGACCATAGAATGCATTTTTTTACTCCGTAAATTCATCCAAAAATTGAAATGCGTCTTTTCATCCGAAACATTTTTTTTTCTAAAAATTGGAAATTGGCAAGAAAGATGGATATCCTTAACAGATATCCACACTGTAGTTAAAAGTAGTTATCACGCGCCATTGTTCTTGAACTTTGCAACAATGGTGATTGGACTCATAAAGGTTATAAACCAAAATCAGTGATCGAATATCTCATTTCCAAGACAAACAAAAACGATTTTTCCGAGTACCTAAGCCTTGTACATGACACGTAAGGCTACTAAATACAGGGGTCCAAATATATATTTTAAAAAAATGAAAAACATATATCTTAATTCAACTTGTTTTGACTGATTTTTTTATATTCCTTAGATCTTCACAGTCATTAGATAGTTCTAATGGTCTGTACTTTTATTTTTGTAGCAATCTTTTCGCTGTGGGAGAGAATTAATCTCTAAGAACCCACGAACAATCTCTTTCCTGTAATCTTAGCATTTCTTCATTAGTCCATTTCCTGTACTTTCTAAGAGTACGGGGGAGCCATTAACTAGTCTGCAGTATACTTTTCTCTATGCGAGTTTTCTTTTATTTTGTTCTCGCATGACAGAATCCATAGAAACGTGCTTCAAAGAATACTTTATCAAGTTACCGAAAAAATAAGGGTTAATTTTCACTTTTGTCTTTTACAGAAATAAACAAATCCCATTAATAAAATACGTACATCTAGTTCTTAACTGAGATAGAGAAGTTTTAAGCGAGACGTTTAAAATAAAAATGCTCATGTATGTTATTTGCAGGTTTGCACTTTAAACTGCATTAAATTCACCATTTGTATTATTTTTTTTATTTTTTATTTTATTGGGAAAAACAAAAAAAACTACAAAAAACGTTTTGAGGACGTCCAAATGTTTGAAGATAGGGTGGATTTTCTCCCTTGGAAGTTATTTAAATCTTAATTTATAGTAATAAAAATACATGTATGGTATTTTTTCTTATAATTTTTTAATTTATTTTATATTTTTATAGATCAAGATTTGTTGTTACAGAGAGAAAAATCCTTTTTTTTAGAAGGAAATATGAAAGTTGAAGCATTGACAAGACTTATGACCTGTCATTGGCTGGTTTAATCCAGCCTGTCTACAAACATTTGGACATACTCAAAACATTGTTTATCTTTATAACTCCCATCTGGGTAAATCCAGTCTTTTTCTATAAGCATTTGGGCAAACATCAAACATTGTTGAATTAACTAAGTAGTCCGAAAATATTAGTAAAAATTAAAAAATCGTTCCAGGCGTTGCCTTGTAGGTGAAATGATAGTGCTTTAGTAATTAGGTAAAATAAAATATAAGTAAAATAAATATTAAACAATTTTGTTAATATTCTCTGAGTGGTTAACCATATAAGAGGTTTATAACAAAGCTGTTTTATATTTGAGGGTATAAGAAGCAAACTTAGAAACCCCCATTGAAGGAGTTACGGAGATATTTGCGAAAAACTTTGGAAAAAATAATTGTGAGATTTCTAATTATTTTCCATCAACTCAATGGAAAATGCTTAGTTTGCGGTGTCAAATAGTATAATTTATTGATATCTGTTTTTGCAAGATTTAGATATGGTTTTGGGCAATTATTAAGGTATGTTTTTATGAATAGTTTATTTTGGCATCAATAACTAATAATTTTCCAGAATTCCAAGTTCAAGTAAAATGAATAACCAAAAAAATATTTCTTCCAAGATACACGTTATAAAAGATAAGTACTTAATCGTTTTCTATTTTCGATTAACCAAGATGAAAAAAATATTATAAATGTTACTAAATCTATAGTTAAAAAGTAAGCAAATAACAAAACTTCGGAAAATATAGTTAACCACAACCATCGAATATTCTAGTTTTGCGACGACTTCAAGAACTAAACAACCACTAAAACCTCACTAAGGGAAATTGTATTTCATGAAAAACATTCCACAAACATTTCAATGTACCTCAAAGCAAAAGTATGTAAAGTATGCGGAATTGCTACATCCCTAGTTTTGTAGGTGGGTAAAAAAAAAAAAGTTATTCCAGGTACAAGAAATGTATTGTTATTTCTGAAAACCAAAAATTTTATCTTATATTGTTTTGGCCAGTGGTGCTTTTTGTTGTCTAAATACTCTTGCATAAGATCTTTGAAGCGTCTTATAACTTTCTATAGCATAGGTTGGAGATACGGCAAATTTCCGCGAGGATTGCCTTCTTCGGAGTTCGTAAGTTCCTTGGGCAATGTATGTAAACTTCGGCTTTGGTATAACTCCACAAAAAAATGCAAGGGGCCATTTTGTTCAGAATTGCCTATCACAGCTCGATTTTCCGCTCCAGAAAAGTGAGGCCCGATGATATTATTTTGAGACAATGCGCACTTAGGTTCTACTGCAAAAACGCATTGTTCATACGTTTCCGCCATGTTTTATCATACGTGATACGAAAATGTTCCGAGTTCCGAGTTGTTCGAGGAATTAGTTAAATTTTGTCGTTTAAAAATTTTCTCGATGAAACGATATATTTTTTCTAGATTAGAAGTAGCCTGATCAATCGCAAGTACTCAACTATCACTTTGCAAAAAATGACAATAATCCGTTTGTCTTTGGAAACGGAGCATCGTTTGTTAAAAAAGAAGTTTAAAAATGCCTTTTTAACTTTTTAGCTTTTTGACTATCCCTTTGCAAAAAATTAAGCCAATCAGCCGTTGCGTTGCGACGTGAAAGAAGCACAAGACACATTTTCGTATTTATAATATTAGTATGGATAAGAATGCATCGACAAATGTCTACTCATTCATTTTTTTTATATGTATCTTTGCTGATTTACCAAATGAAATAAGATGAGAAACATTTATATTTTCAACGTTCTGCAATTTAATTAATTTGGAAAATTCGAACTTCAGACAAATGATTAGTTATCAACAATATTCTGAAATTTATTGCAACAGAGAGGAAAAACATTTTTGAGAAGGAAACGTGGAAGTTTGTTTAAGTGGCTACTTTACGTACTGTGTAGAATTCATTATTTTCCCTACTTTTGGACATCCACGTTTCCTCAAATTTTCATCAAAAGAGCCGATTCCTTTTTTGATGTGCGTGAGATTCATCAGGTCAAGTTATTTCACCTACTAGGCAACGCCTGAAAATGCATTTCAATTTTGATGCTTCTTTTTATACCAGTTAGCTTTGAGAATGTCCAAATGTTTGTAGACAAGGCTGGATTTCACTCCCAAGGAGTTATCAAGATTTATCGCAAAAGAGATGGGTCAGACAAGCATTGGATTAAACCCTCTGGGGAGCCGTTCATCAAGACTAACATATATTTTAACCAAAATAAAGAAGGTTTATGGGAAGGAAACATGGAATTCTGGGTACTTAAAAGACAATTTATCGGTTGGTTTGAATGATCGCTTTACACACTTAGTAAATTTCACCGTTCCGCGTACTAACTATGAAGTTCAATTTTTTCAGTTTTTTTTATTTGCATTACAAGTAAATTACAACACAGAATACCAAGCTTGAGAAAAATCACATAAACAAGACAAACAAACAAACAAACAAAAACGAATAAACAAGTTTTTCAAGCGAGTTTGTGATAATCACGTGTCAAAATCGCACAAATTAGAATATAATTAGAATAAACAAAGTAAATAATAAGTTATCAATATTCATAGCATTAATTTTGTCGTCAAACGTTGTAACAATTTGTGTCTTGGGTCAAAAAAGACAAATGTTGGGTTCTATTTTTTTATCGCCAACATTTCGTAGAGGGTTGATGTTAGTAAAAAATCTATACATTGAAAAATATGTATGTACACATACATACGAGTATGTGATAGTGTTTTTTTAGTGAAAATAGTTTCAAACACCTCAAACAGTTTATTACAACAAAATACATGTAAAATTACTCTGCCGTAATGTTATGGTTTACGACATTCGCCCTTTGAGACTCAAGCCACGGAAATGATAATAAATATTTGTATATAACTACTTATCGACTTTTATATCTCTACCAGTTTTGAGACGTCCTCGTCTCTTCGTCAGGTCACCAATTATACTCCATCCCTATTATACACCCTCAACGTAGTAGTTGCACAAAAATATAAAACCAACGTGGTGATAGTACACATGCTATTTGAAGCTTTTTTAAAGGAGTTGCTTATTTTTTGCCTTGTTTATTATGTACCAGACTTATAATAACTACAAAAGGTATGTTCCTTCTCACTTTTTTGACTGATAGTGTGAGGATCTGGTGGTGAAAACTCATACAGGAGAAGCCGGACTATCGACAGGCATCAACAGACCTTCCGTTCCACTTTGAAAGCTGCATTTTGTGTCCTATTTGAAGCTAACCCCTACGTGCACTAATTTAAATAGTTTTTTCCTTCAATTTTGAAGGAAAAATCAGTGTAATAAAAGGGAAGAGAGAAAGGGAGAATTATGTTTTTTTTTAAATATCTCACGATTTTAAAATGAGAACCAGGTTGTAGAAGAGCGGGGTGCAAACCTCAGGCCTCTGATTCGTAAGTCCAACAACCTAGCCACGGGACCACAACCCAGTTCTTGATTATTGATTAGTCACCATGCGGCACTGCGCCGCGCGTGGCGGCAACACACAATATTATTTTAACCGTTTTGTATGAAAAAATCCGTACTACATCTGCGCTACACTCTCAGCACTCCATACAATTTTTTGTCGCGCAGCGTTCGTGAAGTGCTATGACGCTCTAGTGCGGTTGGACCTTGAAGAGACAATCATTTTCAAAGTCTTCCATATGTGATTATGTTCGATGTTGCATTGCAATGGTCACTCTTTACCGAGTAAATTCGTACACCTCACTTCCTCCCCTCTCTTTTTAAAAAACATTATTTAAACATGTTTTTTTTACGATCAGTGCGTTTTTTTATATACATAAAACGCTTAGTAGGCTTTTACAATATACATTTGCTTATTCAATTCGTTTTATATTTTCGTTTAGAGTTACCTTAAGTAGCATAGTGACTTATTTTAACATTGTTTTTGCTTATAACTTATTATGTTGCACTTGACATCATTTTTGATTTAATTAAAGCAGGCGAAGTATTGAATACGTCAAAAAAAAGTTAAATTTATTGGCATTTAGATGAAATCGCACTTACGGCGAGAGCCGAGAATAATTAATTAAAAAAGGTTTTGCCGAATTTTAATTTTTAAACAAATGTGTTCAGTAGACTCAAATCAGTGTTTGATTTCTTTTATTATAAGTGTTGTTATGGAATTCTACAAAATACACGCAAAATCAATAAATAAACATTGTTGTTAGCTTCATATATTTTTGTATAACTACTACTCAAGGTGTATAGTGATATTTGTATTTTATTTTATTTGGGAAATCAACAGTTCTACATACATATTTATAGTAAACAAACAATAAAGTGTATAAACTCAGAACTAATAACAGATTTCCACAAAGTATACAAAGTTAGTAAAGAAAATATATTACATATTAAATAATTACATATAAGTTTATACTTATAAAAATGTTATTTTCGTGTACTCATCAATATTTTTCAATAATCTAAGAATTTTTTATATATTTTTAAGAACATAAAGTTATTGTAAATTGGGCGGGATTAGGACAAGGATGCTTGAAGAGAGGATAAGGAGGGGAAGGGAGATGTACATATTTATTAATATAATGTCTACTAAGTTATATAATGCATTTTAAGTGTAAATTTTAAATCTGACAGAGTGATGTTTGTGTAATCTATATCTTTAAATTTTGTATTGTACACTGAAAAAGTCCAACGAAAAAAAGCGTTTTTAACAAACGATGTTTTACTTATTGGTACATGAAACAGGTGGTACCGTCTTCAAATCCTAGCTGGCACATGCATTGTTATTAAACTAAGTAGTTTTGTACAGTCAACTATTCCTGTCAAAATTTTGTAAAGCAGTAGTTGGTCCGCACACACTCTGCAGTATTGTAGAGAAGTGATTCCGGAGAAGAGAAATGATTGAAGATGATTATGTTAGTGCAATTAGTAAACTGAGAAAAATAAAGATACGTCTCGAAACTGGTAGACACATAATATTCGGTGAGCAATTATATACAAATATTAACTAATAATTTACCTAAGTAAGCAGTATTAGTATGTTAAATTCGTATTTTTAAATGCCACTCTACAGTGGAGGCTATCATCATGGTTATTTAAATTTTCTTCTGAACCGCTTTGAATAATTACATTTAGAGCTACAGTGAAACCACTCTCTTCAGTTTTTAAGCCATACGATACATCTACTTACTCTAGGGTTTTGTTAAATTTTTCTTAACTATGCGAATTTTTTGCTCTCCTTTCGCCCGAGCTCCACATAAATGTTCAAAGGTTTTTTTTCTAACCTGTGTTTAAGTATATAGCAATTTGATAATCTCTCCAGTACATCAACACTTTTGATATATAAAATAGGTAACTAAAATAATTTTATTTTTATGATAGTACGATGCCTTGCAGAAAACCTGCTCGCATAAAACTGTAGTCAAATTCTTATCAGAATTTTCAATGGGCCACGCAGGATCACGCCCCATACCCCCTCTATAATTGTTATTTTTTTCCATCTAGTGTCAAGAGATTTAAAATATTTCTTTGTTATTTAAAACAGTTATTATTAAAGTTTTGAAAAACCTCAGAAAAAATATCAAATAATTTAAATAAAAAACACCGCACAGAGAGCTAGATTTTCAAATTTAATGGATGTATACACAGATAAATTTTATTTTTTTGTTGCCTAATACTTAAACTTATTGACATAAGAAATAATGTTTAATATGTAAATACATCATATATGTATAATTTTATGTAGAGAGTGTCAGATACTGGCGATAGAAATAAAAATTAGGCACCTATCTCCTTACTGCATTTTTGTCATACTCATCCATGTTATTACCGGTCCTCTCTTATTTTACTGAAAAGGCTAAATCGAAAAACCCATCTTATAAACAGTCGAAATCCGGAATGTCAGCTTAGTGGTGTAATGGTCAGCGCGTTTGCCAACTCTTCCTCGGGTTCGATTTCCGAAATGGTTAAAATGAAATATTTATGTTAAAAGGTGTTTTCACACCAGAATATTTCATGGTCTCTGGACGGGTACCTGAAGCGTAAGACTGATTGTCTTACCTTCATGTTACAAAAGTGATCAAGATGCGCTGCGATTGATGTACCAATGCAGTGCTCTATGCACCATAAGGTGTGGAAAGGGAATGATGAAAATCGGGAATTGGACGAAAAAGACTTGCAGTACAACCAAAAGTTTAGTTTAGTCGAGTTTTATGAGTCGTTTTTTCTTTGCATTACTCAAGTAGGATGCTCTTATCTCCTTGAGTCTCGTAGAACAATACGACATCGTTATGAACTTAAATGCGCGTGCGCGGAAATTCCAACATTTGTAATAAGAATGGACTCAAAACGAAGAGTAGTATCCAGATTACAGCGTATCAAACGAATACTATCAACTATTAAGGCCGAGGTGCCTTGATATAGGAAGCACGCATACGTATTTAGGTATGTACGAGATACAAAAAAATATTGTTTAAAATTGTAAATTGCGTGCGCTCGAACTTTAGGAATATTTTTTTTCCATGTTTCTAATTTTTTGTAATAAAATACCATTTTTTTTTTAAATATTATATAGATGCGCTGCATCCACAGTATATATGGACGAAGTCAAAAATTTTATTATAATTTAATTGATTAGTAGAAAAACCCATCTTAAAATTAATACATCTAAGAAACTTATTATGAGTTCTCTTTTAATTTTTAGTGTGTGGTGTCGGAAACTACGTTGAGATTAATTCAATTCGTTGTAGCAAAGTGATTGACGATTATATTTATTTCCTTTTTTTTAAATATATATATTTTATGTCTTTTCTAGCAATCATACTTGCAAATTAGTTAAGTTTTGTTTTAATTTAACACGTCATGTATAATATTACTAATACCATGTATGATTTCAAGTTAGCACGTATTTTACTTTTCGTAAAGACGTTGACCATACGAAAATATAAATGATAGTTGATAGATTGTGTTGTACAAAAAATGGCGTTCGTCCCTGGGTAAATGTTTTTGAAATTTGAAATTTTTTTCAAAATAATTTATTCGGCTTCCACTAGTTGTTTATAATATAAACACGATGTTTTGACAAAGTCGTGTCGCCCGGACCATTGGGCCAGACAACGTAATTTGAATTTGTGACATAATGTCAAATCAATTATTAATTTATTCAAAATAACATAACTTCCACCGCATAAGGATAACGGAAGCAATTTAATTATGCAAATTTGCGGCCAAGTTTATGACTTCGATATTTTCATAAATCCTCCGAAAGGTCACCCCCAAGTTTCGGGTTTTAAAGCCAAATTGCCTTCAATATTTGTCGTCTTTATTGTTTTGCTTTATACTTGAATGGATTCACTTATTTGGGTTTCGCTTCAAGAACCTCGCCCCATTTAGAATATGAAGAATTCTAGCCCGACATTGGGTAGTTTCAATATTCGGATATTGTACGCTTCAGCGGTCAAAACTAATATGCATACGTACTTTTGTGTAAACTGTTGATCCTATGGAGAAATCGTAAACCATTAATTATCCTTTGTTTATTGATCCAATGCAAATAAACGACTGTGTGTTTAGTAGCAATTCATAAGTTATCCCAAAATTTATGTAGTTTTCAATAATAAATCACGAAATTTGAATAAGATTTTCTTGTTTGACAATCTCACGAAAAAAAATTGTCACAAACATTATTACTTATGTTGCCTTTTTAATATTTTATGTGTTTTTTTGTTTATTTATGTAAAATAACAAGACATAAACAATTCCAAAAATCGTGAATCTCAATGTATCCAAACCGTCAAGAACTGGATGTCATTAAACAGACTCAATCTCCATCCATCTAAAACTGAGCTTCTATTGACAGTGACAAAAAAAACGACAACACCTTTTAGACCAATCTATATATATATATATATATATATATCGGAACGCGCCTAATATATATACATTATATTTCCCTAGTTCAAATTTATTTATGTGTAACCATAGAAATGACACTATCCGACATCGGCCAAAATTTTGAAAAATGAGAATAAAAATATACCTACTTATTCCATAGTATTTTCAAATGGAACGAAAATAGTGTTTTTTTTTCGCAGTTGCGAAGCTTTTTTTCATCACAGACAACGACATATTTCTGCGTAGCATCACGTTCGATCATGATGAAATTCCCTCTAGCGAATGAAGGTACGGGAGGCGAATTAAGATGCCATTTTTTTCGCGCTAGTAACGTGAATATTTAATTTTCGTCATCGATCTAACGGGCTATACCATGTTTGATGGATATTAAATAAAGCTGACTTAAATACAGTAAAAATAAGTACTTCTTGGCGTATTCAACTAATTTTTTTTTAAATGTATAAATTAACTGCGAAATGGCCATGTATTATCCCAAAATTTATTTTATATATTCGCGCTGGAAATAAAAAAGTTACCAAGCTAAATGTAGCAACTTTACAGAAGAGCCAAAAGATGTTTTTTTTAAAAATTGATAAAGATCTCGTATTCTCAATTTTGATTCAAATTTTGTAGGAACCACGCCGAAATAATACGTATGTATGAGGTTTAATTATTAATTAAAAAAAAAAACTTAAGTTCACTTTTTTGTAAAGTTGCTATATGTCACTTTGTTAGTTTTTTCTTTCCAGCATCGCATATAACGTCGAATACGTAAATTAAAATGTCAAAAATAGAATATACGAGCTAAACCCGGCAATGCTTTGCTATTGCTATATTTGAGTGCATACTCGTATATATATATTTAAATATATATTGAATAAAAACAATCGTAAGTTGGTATTAATTATTGTATTTAGTCCAAATGAAATATGTACGTACACATGATTATTTTTGTGTTTCGATTTTCACTAATTGTGAGGACATAGAATATTGAGAAATATGTAGGTATTCGAGCATTGTTTTCCTGTCGCTGTCTTGCGATGCCTCCCCGATACTGTGCTAAAAAAACAACTGCATGTCAGACCTTTTGTTAGAATAGACGAAATCGACGTCCGCTATCCCGTTTTCTGCACCTCAAAAGTCAACCGATTTTGTTGCTTTTTTTAGACGAAGTATCAGAATAAAATTTTCTCTGTCAATAAGTTTTGACGAAACGAAACAAAAGAGACACGCCGATAGTAAATATCTATAGTATATAAAAAAATATCTGCACTAGTGTCATAATCCATAGAGAAAATAAGGAAATGCGTTTCGAAAGTCGGACCGCGTTTCCTCTTAAGATTAAATATACTTCCTAGACTTTACTTCATAATGATTTTATGTAACCATAGAAACAGGTTTGGTGTCCTTAAATAAAACAATTAACACACAAAGGCGCATCCGAAACCCTATAAAATTATTACACTTAACTCATGCCCAAACGCTCAGTTCTTCAACCCCTACGTGTATTTAGTCGTTCTTCAACCGCCAGCCGGGTTTTGACGTGAGCTTTACATTTAATTCGAAACTAAAATGTTTGGTTGTGTCGTGAAAACGTGCAAAAACCGTTCCGATAAACGTCAAAAAATATGGTGTAAGTTTTTTTTAAGTAAGTACCTAGGAACTTGTTTATGATTGAATTCAAAAAGTCAAAATAATTAATTTTCAGATACCGAATTCTTTTAGCAAATGATAAACTCTGCTTTAATTACCAACAACGGTGCATTTTGTGTAAGAATCTGTTTTTTAAAATTGTATTAAATGTCAGTTCCATTAAAAATAAGTTAATATGTAGAAATAAGAAATTGTAAGGGAATGAATCAATTTAGTGTCAATGAAAAATAATTATTTTTGGTAAACGTTAAAAAAAAATACCATTCAAAAAAGCAACATTCTCAAAATTTTCCAACATACATATATAAAAAAGAAAAAAGTAAAAGTGTTTGCTGCTGTTCTGACCAGAAAATGGAAGGTAGCTCGAAAAAAGGATAAATTCTTCGCACAGTTTGCTACAAAAAGAGCTCTGGTCAGCGCAAAACTAAGGTGCTGGTGAAGTTAAACCTGCACAACTTGCTGATACACCCATTTCGGTTACGTTGTTTTGCTAAGGTTAAAAATAATATGCTAACCTTTTTTTTGTGTGGAATGATGCGGAGTAAAACAAAGAAAACTATAATTTGCTTCTAATTTTGGTACATTTTTAAATATTGTATTTTCGCTTTCTTAGAACGGCTGTTGTTTTCATTTAATAAATAAAATAAATATCTTTAAATGTGGCAGGTAAATTTTATAGAGCTATGATGTTTTTGACACTTGCGCAGGGGGCGGGCAATAAGGGACACTTTTCCTTAAAAAACTCAATGCGCCAAAAACGTCGCTTACGATTTTCTGCCGATTATGGCTCGATGTAATTAACTCTTTTAAAATTATCATGAGACGTTTGTTTTTTTTGCGCTTTGCAACTTTTTCCACAACTAGCAAAAGTAAACATTTTAATATTTTAAAAAGAAATACGATGTTCTGCAAAACATATATTATATCCATTATACGTCCATATTTAATATTGAAAATTATTTCAGATGAAAGATCATACCTGACGTATTAGTATTCATAGTTGAAACTTTGTGATTTCAAATTCAGGAAAGCAGAACGAGCACTACGCCAACAATCCAATCGCAACAAGAGATAACGTAACTTAGCGAGCATGCACAGACTGCTGTGGTTGGGTCAGTAAAAAAAACTATTAATGTGCATTGTGCACTGGTTTATTTCAAACATTTAATCGGTATTTGCAATATTGAGATATATAACTAGAGTAAACATAAGCGTTCGAAATATGTTCCTTCAACCTGCGGCCGATTGGTTTATGTTTGATGTAACGGACTTTACTCTGTTGCGATTGTTTGTCTGCTACTTTTCAACTCGAAATTACTAAAACACTCACATGAACGCTAAAATACTGCACAAATCGATCTGAAAGAGCGATGGTATGACCTTTCACCGGCAAGTAATGTTCTTACCCTACTCAATATTTGTTTAAAATAGCTATTTTTATATAAAAAAAGTCGTATTCATACGTTACGATTCACGAATTCTCCTGTCTCCGTCCTGCTCAATAAGTCGGGCGTAAAGAAAAACAACAAACAAAAGTGACGCGTATGCGGAAGAGATCGAAATACAAAATATAACTTACAGTAGACCGATTTAAACAGTCCGTGCTTTTTACTGAAGTACCTTTTCTGCTTGTCAAAGTCGACGTGACGATACTTGTTATCTCCGCTGGTCAATTCCTGTCCTTTAAGGACGACTTTTTAGCTCGGATTTGTGTGGAGTGTTATCTCTATATATTATTTCTCAATGGTTTTTTAATTATTTTGAAGAAAACACCGAGTCCTATTTTTGCCGTCGTAATTTACGTATTTGGCATTATGAGCGTCGATATTATTTTTTAGAATACACGGGGTCGACAAAAGCTAAATTCTAGATTTTTATATATATTTTTTAAAGCCACATTATTACATTTTTGACTTATTCACATATTCTATACAATCCTCAATTGTGAAGAAATGTTTTAGCTTTTTCTCTTATTTTTGAAATGTGCACAAGTTACTTCATAATTAAAAATTACATCCCTAAATTATATCTAAATATTTAAATTAAATAAAAAATCAGCGGTTTTTTAAATCTTTTTAAAATAGTAACTAAATAAAGTTAGATAAAACATATTTATTTATAAGTAATAATATTTAAAATTACTTATCGGGAAATTTAAGCCCAAAAATTAGCCTTAAAAATGGATAATATTTGTCAAATAAAAATATTAAAGTATTTCAAAATGTTATTCTATAAAATAAGTTCAAGTTTGTTAGTAAAACTTCTTAGTGGAATTTCATTGTCATTTATTATAGAAATAAAATACAACTGATACATAAATCCACAGATTTGTAATCACCAGTAAATCGTTTTACGAAAGCGATGAAACCAGTAATAGGTTATTCACAACTTTTGGATTTTAGTATCAATTTTTTTCTATTTTTAAAGTAAATATTGTTTAAAATGGCATGACAAAACTGAAGAAATACTTAAAGGTGGATACGTTTAAAATCAAAATATCCGGCGCACGTGGATGAGAAGATCTAATAATGTTGAGAACGCTCAGTTACGTGGCGTTTTATCCTCTCTGCATACTCTTTCGAAACGGTGATTTTTTCGTTTAAATAACATGCTTAGGGAATTGGTTTAAGTATTTTCAGAAGTCCTAAGTTTGCCCCCTAAATATTTGTGTATAAACCACTTACCGACTTTTCTATGTCTACCGGTTTCGAGATGTAACCGTCTCTTCATCAGGACACCAGTAAAACCAACATGCAAACCTCTCTCCATCTCCTCTACTTTTTTCATTAATTCTGAAACAAAATAATGTTTGACCACAAAGTTAATGCTTTAAATGTTGATAAGATTTTTTATCATTAAAAGTAAAAAATACACAGAGTTTTTACAAGTTTCATTTTTTAAAACTGTTATTCAAAGCTAAAAGTTGCAAGAAATTTGAAATATTTTGCGTAAATAAGAAAAACGTATTTGTTTTAAAAAGCTGTTTCCCATTTTCTCGCGAAGTTCTATAAGAATTGCAAATAGCTTGAGAATCAAAATACTAATCTCACTTTTTTTTATTACTCTGTTTACATTTTTGGCAGCAGTTATTTGTATTTAATAATTGATAGAAAGGAGAATTATTGGTGTGATCATAAAAAAAAGGTTTATAAGACTTATTTCCCATTGACGAGTAAAAAACGCCTTAAAAATCAATTTGCATGAAAAATATTTTTATATCAATTGATTCACATTTTTTGCCTAACAGGGCCTTTCCATCTTTAAGTTTTTAAATAAGCTGAAAAAATCCATACTAACGGCATTATTATTAATTTCGTGCGACGTCTGATAAAGTTTCTACAGATGGTTTAAAATACGGATATTTAGAATTACCCGAAAACGAGATGTTTCGCGCCCTATGGAACAAATGGCACGTATTACGTTACCGCGTCGTGTACGTAATGTTTGTTAGAAATGCACTACGCTGACATGAAATGTGACGTTTAAGTGACGTGACGCCAACTGCGAGCTGCGTTTTGTGAGTGTTCTTTTTACACCTAAGAATTATTCTTAATTAGTTGCAATAGAGGGGAAACATTTTTGGAAAGGAAATATGGAAGTCCAGGGATTTACAGGGCCTATGACCTATCATTGGGTAGTTTAAGAGGCCACTTTAAGTGTCCTAAAACTCCCCTTCACTTAATGTAAACAGATGGAGGAGTTGATGAAATGTGGATTTTTAAACATTGGCAGAATGGTTAACTTAAACTAGCCGGTGACAGATCATAAGCCCTGTAAATACATATCCTTCATATTGCCATTTCAAAAATGTTTTCCCTCTGTTGCAACAAATTTAGACCTAAATCACTCCCTGGGGATGAAATCCAGCCTGTCTACAACATTTGGACATATTGAAAGCGTTGGTGAAAATTATTGATTATAACTTGTTTTGTAAACATTGATAGTTATAATAATAGAATCCTAAAAATCTGCTCTAATATATATGTATTTTTAAAAAGTTATTATCAATGAATAAAAATATTCTTTTATTGACGACAGATGGATTGAAATCTAAAATATTTGTTGAAATCAAAAGAAAACATTTAAAAAAAATCTTTCAAGTACTTTTCGTAAGCAAAAGTATCCTTGATTTTAAATATAAAATATCTATAAAATGTGTATGCCTTTGATCGTGACAGTATTTTTATGCCTTTTGAAGACCGAGTATTCTTTTAATATGATTTTACTGGATCTAAAAATTCAGTTAAAGTTGTTTTTATAACTCGTAGTGTTGTGTTTTGAAGGAGATTTTGTCATAAAATCGGTTATTTTATGGGTATTATTTTTCTTATTATTGAAGAAAGGTAAAATTTTTATGCTTTGCAATAGCAATTTGAAATTACGTTTATGTAACATTAAATCCGACCATATTTCGAGTTTAAGCCACAAAAACCAGCCAATGACAGTTCACAAGCCTTTTAAATGCCCATACGCCCAATCCTCTACCTAAAATATTATATCTCTGTTGTAAGATACTTTTTGCATAAAATTTGTTGTGAAAAAAAAGTCGATCACTCCTAGTTAAAACAACATAAAATCGACACATCCTATGTACAACTGTGTAACTGAAAAAAGCAAATTTTACAGGAGAGCGTTTTAAAGATTTTGAAAAAATCAACGCGTGATATTTCGCTGTTCTTACGTAGTAGCGCTGAAATTTGGCATACTGCTTTTAATTGAGTTATTTAATAAGATAAAAAATTAATGTTCTTTCTGAGATCACTAGTTTTTGTTTTATCACACATACACACTTATACTTTGCCACGTAAACTGTCATCAATACTGTAAGTCGCTGATACAGGCTTATTCAATTGGATTCATTAAAATGTTTCTTGAGTATCTGCCTAGTTACATTGTTTTACTCCGTACTTCATTTGATATCTTCCTCTAAAATGTTCACTTACACAGCTTTCATTTAAAAATCGTAATTAAATATGGTCTTATATTTGTTTATATATCGCTGTCACAACATTAATCTTAGATTTTTTCATTATTTTGATAAGTATACCTGTATTTTTAAATTTTTTAAAAATTTTTGACGGAGCCTGTGCGCATTTTCTCGCTGTCCGAGGTAAAACTGGGCGACGGGCAGATCTCCGTCGCCTGTGCCGCGTCGCATTACCCCCACGTAGTCTGTAGCCGGCACGTACTTAATTATTCCTCGGACTTTGTTTTAGATATATGCAGTTAAACATTTATACGTTTAAAAAAAACATTTTCCAACGATTTTTATATTTTTTTAATATCTGATATTAAAGTTTCAAAGGTGTAGATTTCAAAAATGCAACAGTCGTATAACCGTGGACGAGGCAGTTACACAGTTGTACGTAGGATGTGTCAAAATTATATCAAATTAGTAAATTCGAAAAAGGGCTTCTATTTCAAAATTTTTAAATTTTGAACTATTTAGGTAAACTATTCAGTTTATTTCATTTATGCACTATCATGTAAATAAAAATAATTTAAATTTATTTCAACAGAGAGGGAAAACGTTTTTGAGAGGGGAATATGGAAGTCTAGGCATTTACAGAGTTTATGATCTGTCATTGGCTGGTTTAAGTGGCTACTTTACACACTGTGTAACATTCACCATTCTGCCCAAGTTTGAACATCAACATTTCCTCAACTCTTCCATCTGTTGACTTTTTCATATTCCCTTCTCAAAAACGTTTTCACTCTCTGTTGAAATAAATTTAAATATGAACAACTCCCTAGGGAGGAAATCCAGCCAGTTTGCCAGCATTTGGACATACTCAAACATTGTTGAATTACTACCTGGTAAAAGAAGAAGTATAAAAATTGGAAAATTATTTTCAGGCGTTGCCTAGTAGGTGTTTTGGTTCAGCCTGATGAATCTCACCCACGTGATAAAGGTTTCAGCTCTTTGATTTCACAAAAGTCAACAGATGGAAGAGTTGAGGAAATGTGGATATTCAAATATGGGCAGAATGGTGAATGTTGTGTAAAGTGAAGAATGTGTAAAGTGGTCACTTAAACCAGCCAATGACAGGTCATTAACCCTGTAAATATTCCCATATTCCCTTCTCAAAAACGTTTTCCCTCTCTGTTGAAATAAATTTAAATATGTTTAACTCCCTAAGAAGAAAATCCAGCCAGTCTGCAAGCATTTGGACATACTCAAACATTGTTACAAATAATTTAATTTAAAGCCCACCTTTATTTTATGAAAATCATTGAGTTAAAATTAAATTAATCTCACAAGTAAATAATTATCATTAATTTAATTTGCAAAGAAAAATTCCCACAAAAAAACTAAAAAGTATTAATGTATAACGCGAATTTTCGTTTTATAATAAGATGAATAAGTAATGCATTACTAAAGTAAGATTTTTTTTAACTGAAATATAAAAGGTTTATAGTATACTTAATAAAAAAAAATATCATACGGAAAATATAAACAAAGAGACAAAATCTTCAGAAAAGAGTAAACACTTCTTCCGCACAAAAGTACACTACTACATTTAACAATAAATATACAACCTTATTTCTATAACATAGACATGTAGTGGTGTTGTCAAACTATAGATGTTCTGGCCTCGTTTCTCCATGGCATTGGTCAAGAGGAGTCGGGAAAATAAATGACTTTTGAAGGAAGACAAAAACTGTGGCAGAAATTATGTCTGTTAATCTTTAAGGATTAATAATATTACGTGTTGCAAAAAAAACGATAAGTATGAAGTTATCAACAAATCAAAATAATTGTATTTTTGGATTAACGAAATTAAAAAAAAAATACTTCTATTTAAAAAAAACACTTGTCTGTTTTTGCACTTGGTAATGCTCCCAGTTAGATTGACAATGTTACAATAAAAAAAATGTAGAAAATATGATGTTTGTATGTGCTCTTATTTTCTGTTTTATATAACGGTACCCGTATTTTATAAATATATATGATATTATTATCTGTTTTTTGGGTCCTGTTTTTGTGAACGAATTAATAAAATAGCAAAATATACAATTGAATAAAAAATTATTTTTTTTTTAAATAAATAAAAATACCTATTTTGTTAAAATATTTGTTTCAAAACCTGTCGAGGTATTATAAATTCAAAAGTTTTATACTGTATTTCTATGAGTTTAATTTATTTAAATTTAATTTATTCGTCCTGTTTTTTTTTAATAACTTATACAAAATTTTCTCTTGTAAAATCATATAACCTACTAAATTACTTTATGTTTTCCCATACTGTGTTTCTAAATCATGAACATTATTTTATTTCTTACACTGTATTTCTTGAATGTCTGTTGTTTGTATAATTGTTCAATGTAATTGATAAAAAGTAAAATTAAAATGAGTAAAAGCCGTATGGGCGTTAAGGTAAATAAAAAAAATATTATGTAGATATTATCTTAATATGATTTGTGGGTGTTTTTGTGAAACCAAAGATTTACACAAAACGTAAGAAATTTATAGAAAGATGTATTTATTTTTTTAATGATAAAACAAAATATTTTTGATCTTAAAATAATATTTTGTTTATATGGTTTAACACACAATTTTCTTTCAAAGGATTTTACATTCACTCTTAAGTAACATTTTGAATAGACTTAAATTACTTTTACATCGCACAACCAATAAAATACAGTGATAACTCAATAAAATCTGAATTCAGTTAACAATATTTCGAGTTGGTCCAAATTTTTGTAGACAAGGACTGGATTCAACTCCCTGGGGAGCTGTTAACATTCACATATTACAACAGAGATGAAGAACATTTTAGAGAAGGTAATATAGAAGTCTGGTCATCTACAGGGCTTATGACCTGTCATTGGCTGGTTTGAGTGGCCACTTTACACACTGTAACATTCACCATTCTGCCCATATTTGAACATCTAAATTCCTTCAATTCTTTAATCTCTTGATGTTTGTGAAGTTAAAGAGCTATATCTTTATTTATGCGGGTGAGATTCATCTAATGGAATTTTTTCACCTACACACTAAGCAACGCCTGAAAAATAATATTTTTTTAATTTTCTATACTTCTTCATTGACCAGGTGGATTTATGAACAATATTTTGAGTTTGTCCAAATTTTTGTAGACAAGGACTAGATTCAACGCCCTGGGGAGCTGTTGATATTAACATATTACAACAGAGATGAAGAACATTTTAGAGAAGGTAATATAGAAGTCTAGGCATCTACAGGGCTTATGACCTGTCGTAGGCTGGTTTGAGTTAAATGACAGGTCATAAGCCCTGTAGGTGCCTAGACTTCCATTTTACCTTCTCTAAAATGTTCTTCATCTCTGTTGTTATATGTTAATGAATTCAGTAATGTAATTTTACCGAAAAAAAAATGAGAAAAACTTCACGCGCAATTTTTTATAGATAATTCTAGCTTAACGATTTACTTTATGTTTATGGCTGTATAAACACACTTGCACTTAAGCTAGGGTTTCTTAGGACAGCGGTGTCCGTATTTTAACGTCCGTAGTGACCGGTGATGCGGTGAACAGCCGTCGTTACGGTGACTAAAGAGTGGTTTCCTAGGAATACGATATTGATAACATTTATCGACAAGTGGTCTACATTCGTATTTAATTTTCTGTTGCAATTAAAATACACTGTTTATATAAAATACCGATATAATTTATCAACACCGTTTTCACCGTCACCGCTACGACGACCGTTCACTACGGCCGTTAAAATACGGGCACCGCTGTCCCAGGAAACCCTAGCTTAACACTTATTTGATCGCCACCGTTGTAAAATAGTGTCATACGATTTTTGTTTAGAAAGTACTAAAATGTGCTGGAATTTTATATTGTTTTAGAAAAAGTGTATTTGAAAATAAAAACAGGTTATTGTTTATAACATAGAATTAAGAATAGTCCAGAAATCTAACTACTCATAAATGAGTAGGTTTAGGTTTTGACCCATTAGTTTATTTGTAGACGTCGCTCAATACGCAACTTCTGATTTGAATTCAACTATGCCGTGTTGTGTCCTTTTGAAGTGTAGAAATACTGCTAGGATCTTAAAGAAACAGGATGGTTTCACATTTCACGTGTATTTAGCAAACAAATGTTTTAGTAGCAAATGCATTACTTAAAAATTGAATTATCTGTCAGATTGTCGAAGAAACAAAATGGAAATTTCGTAAGTGTTGCCAGGGTAGTAAATTTTTTTACCCGACTTTGCGCATCTAATGCAAGAACTAATGAAAACTAGATCTCGGATTAAACAACGCCGTGGGAGACATTTGAACGACATTAAAAAAAATAAAAAATTAACATGATATAAAAATATCCGTTCTATGTAAAATAAAATTTGTTTTATATTTTAAATCCAAAGTTCATAAATTCAATTACTCTTATCAAATGACCCTTTACATATCTACTCTGTTGTGTCAATCGATATTTCCGCGTGCACAATAACATTTTGTAGAAATTAACACATTGCTTTTTTTTACCTTACATTTATGTTATGATTATTTTTTTCCCATCAAGAAACATTACGCGGCGACATCACGAATGCGCGCGGTGAAAGTAGGCCATAGTGGGGGCTTATTGGACACAGTCCGATGTATTCAAATATGATTCTACACTCCTTCTGGACTATTCTTAATTCTATGGTTGATACACATGTTAATTATTGTTCCACATAATTGCCATCCCGTCAATGCTTGTGGTGAGCCGTGGCACTAGCTTTTTATGCCTTTCTCAAAGAACTCTCCCACCAGCTCCTTCCCCCATTTAGAACTTCTTTCTGCACCTGCTCGTTCGTTGAAAATTTAATCTTCACATCTTTACCTTAGCCACCATGGCGCTCGTGAAGTAATTTGGTTTTTTTTATTTTAATTTTTATTTAATTAATGCACAAAATACACAATTTTATCATAGAGCACAATTATATTTTTTTATGTCCCGACTTGTAAGAAAATTCCGCTTTAAGTCAGGACTCTTCTTTATTTAAATCAAAAACACTTATTAACATATTAAACAATGTACAAAATAATCAAAACAATATACAAAATAATAATAGAAAAATATAAACAATAAAAATTTATACATGTCAAAAAATGGAATGCAGAAAAGTTATATTAAATACATGCCAACATGTTATTGATAATTTATATTAATTTTTTTATTCAATTCGGTAATTAATTTATAGTAAAAATAAATACAAAATATTACAATAAAGTAATAATAGTAACACATCTAAATACGAGTATATGGTATATGTAATTTAATAAATATAATAATAAAGTTTAAATATTTATTTACAAATAATTATGCATTACTATTAAGTTTATTCAAAGATGATATACATATATACGTATATGGATAATAATGAAGATAGCATTGATATTATATATTTATTCCCGAAGCAATCTAATACAGTGGTATCTACCCCTCGATAGAGTCCAATTATGGATCTTCATCTTAAATATAGACGTTGTTTTTGAGAACTTAATATGTTCATCCAAGACGTTGAACACTCTTGGAGCTATATATGAAAAGTGTCTCCGAGCAAACATCGTACGTGTTCTCGGTATTAAGTAGTTTAGGCTATGCGAAAACCTCGTACGGGTATTCTGTTGCGATTGTTGGAACTGTTGGGATGTTTATAATCACTATTTAGTGTTCCTCTGACTTGACCCCTTTAGATTATCATCTTTTTATCTCTTTGAAGGCACAAATGAGTCAAATTTGATTATTAACAAACGAGCAGTTGCAGAAAAAGGTTCTAAAGCAGGAGAAGTAGCTGGCGGGAGAGTTCCTCGAGGAGAGTATAAAGAAGCCACGGCTCACCACATGCATTGAACGCAATGACGATTATGTGAAAAAATGGTCAACAAGTGTTTAATTTTTTTAATTTTTTTAAGTACAATATTTTTTCAAAAATAATAAAAATCTATTATACTTACTTTCAAAACATGCCTTATAAAATATTTTAACATCAAAAAGTCTTGGAGTATTTTGCTTTGAAGGGTGGAATGAAACACAAAAAACTGACAACCTGTTTATTTAGTTGTGACATTATTTTATAGGATGTGTGGCATGTGTGTAAATGCAATTTTCGATTTTTCAAAAATTGTAGAAATTAAAAGTTTATAATTATAAAATAAGACATCTCAAATTATTATCATACACAATCTTTATAAGTGTTTAATATTTTAAGTTTTTTTTTTAAGTATAGAAGAAAAAAGTTTCAAAGAAACAGATACGTTTTTTGCATGTCGCTAAAGGTTTTTTTGGACCAGCATACATAAAAAAATTCTCAGTAAAACTGATCGTATTTTTTTAGAAAGTCTTTCTAATAATAACGTAGAAAAATCATATCTATATAAAAAATATTTGAACGTATGAAGTATGGACGAAGTGATTATTAACTACATTTTAAATATTTAAAAAAAATAGGAATGCGAACTTATAAAGTTTGCATATTAGGTTATTTATGATGAAATGAATGTATAATTATATATTTATTACCTGGATGTAGAAATTTTTGTATTATTCAAAATGAATATGTGTGTAAAATGGAAAATAAATACATTTTGTTTTATAATAAAAATGTTTTATTTATAATTCCTTAAATTGTGGGTTTTTATGAGAATTGTTAATATTTAAGCTGAAACATAACGATCTTTGTAATATATATATAGTTGGATAATTTATATAGCGCCATTTTTGTGAAAATCACCTCAAGAGCTCTGACTAAATATATATTAATAATCTCCGAAAAATATTATCTATCCATAATATCAACAATATTTTAAGTTTGTCCAAACTTTTTTAGACAAGGACTGGATTAAACTCCCCGGACCTGTTAATATCAACATATTACAACAGAGATGAAAAACATTGAAATATTAGAGAAGGTAGTATAGAAGACTAGGCATCTACAGGGATTATAAACTGTCATTGGCTGGTTTAAGAAGCCACTTTAAGTGTGAAATTCACTATTCTGCCCATATTTGCACATCCAGATTCCTTCAATGTTTGCATTTGTTGATGATTGTGAAGTTAAAGAGCTGAAACCTTTACTTATGCCGGTGACATTCATCTTATTGAATTATTTCACCTACATACTAGGTAACGCACTATGAAAAACAGTAGAACAAAGGCATATCATTAGTGATTTTTACCAATGTTTTTGATTCAATGCCACAATCTGTATTTTTTTACGGATACTATTGTAAATCTATTCACTTCATCACTTAAAAAGTTAATTTCTTATTAAACTTTGGAGGAGTAGATATTTTTAAAAATTTAAAAATTTCAGGCGTTACCTGGAATGTAGGTGAAATAATTCTGTAAGATTAATCTCACCCGCATAAATAAAGATTTCAGCTCTTTTACTTCATAAACATCAACAAATGGAAAAACCAAAGGAACATGGGCAGAATGGTGACTGTTACACAGTGTGTAAAATGGCCACTTAAACCAGCCAATGTCAGGTCATGATCCCTTAAGATGCCTAGACTTCTATATTATCTTATCTTAAATGTTCTTCATCTCTGTTGCAATAAGTTAACTATCTTTAATACTAAGAACCCTAAAATTCCATCAAATCATCCTTTTTTTTCTTAATCTTTTCTGTATACTCTTCAAAACTCCTTACCTCATCGTATAAGTCTTTAAAAGATTTTTTTTTCTAAAATAATCTTTGAATTAAATTGCATGATTCGGAAAGTGGTTTTACACTGCAAAGTGTGAGGACTATTTACCTCCCTTTTGTAATAGATGATCAATATACACTGCATTTGGTGAACAAATTCAGTGTCTTTTGTATCACAGGATGTGAATAAAGACACAACGATGAATATTAGTGTATTGTTTTTTTTTACAACCGCTTTTAATTTCGAGTTGTTCACAAGTGGGAGGGTTTCGTTCAAACTGACATTCTCAGTCAGTCTAAAAAACGTATTTAATTTAGGATGGTTAGTATGCAGTTCCACCGAGAACTGCCGATTAATATTTTCAGTGCACTTATTGAATTTTTTTTTTTAAAATCACAGTTCCAAATTATTAAATCAAACCAAGTATATTCGCCATTTACCTAAATGCTTAATATAATAGAAGTTCCGAGTGACGCTATCATGGCATCCAGCTATGTCAATATTTAAAATAGAATATTCATTAATCCGCTTATAAATAGGGATTAATAAAATTAATGCAAATGGGAACCATTCAGTTTCATATTTGATTAATGAAATTATTACAAGTTATGAAACGGATATTCGGTTACCATCTACCTATGTATAAACTGAATAGTAGCTCATTATTGAACGTGTTCAAAATTGTAAATTAAATATGGGATTGCCCAGAACTGTTTTCTCTCATCAACTTTAGCGTGCCTGGAAGAATTACTAGACATGTGCTGGTGGATTTTTTAAAGCTGGCGCGTTTGCAATACTTACACAAACGCACTGTGTAGTATCTGTGAATAAACTCATGGTATGACATCGCACGGCATACGCATTTGGAAAATAATCTCTGTCTCTCTCGAGCTCAGACGCGCTTATGAGCGTGACATAAACAACTATTGTTTTGTTAGTTGCTAATGAAATGGTATTTTTATGTACATTTTTTTTTTTTACATAAATAAGTTTATTGTACATTATTTGAGACAAAAGTCCCAACACTATGGGACTTAAAGTTCTGTGTTGAGATGGGACGAGCAATTATATGACACAGACACATGAGTATATAACCACAAATATAGGATTAGAAACATAAAAAATAAATAAAAAACATATACATGGCACATCAATATGGTAAACAGTAGCATTCGAAAAATCATCATGGAGTTTCCCACTCAAATCCCTTCCACTAAGGAAAATACAGTACTTAACTCCTTTCTTGAAAATAGTTTTTGTCCTTGAGAGCTTAAAGCACTCTTCCAAAATATTGAACACTCTCGGTGCGATAAATAAGAGATGCCTCTGAGCAAAAGTCATATGGGTTTTGGGTATGACATAATTCATGCTCTGAAAAAATCTCGTAAGGCCAAAAAAATAATTTGGTCTAAACCTAACAGAATGGCTGTAAACTGGCATCTGATAACTTTACTTTCCACGTAATTAAAATGATCCAAATACTTTGAAATTGTAATAAAAACGTAGTACTCTATGCATCACTGGATGCGGATGTATAAATGATGATGGTGAACCCTACGGGACTGATGTATCACGTGCAGGTTTGTGTTTTTAAGTATCGCTTAAGCGCTTGTTTTAAGCAATTAAAGGAGCTTTGGATAATTATTCCTTAACTAGAACATCTTATTACGGTTCACATAAGCCTTTACCCTTCCTTAAGCGAAATGTCCCAAACCGCTTGGGCTGCAATACAAAATACTACTTCCTTGCAAAGATAAGAAAGTCGTTTGTACGGTACAAGTGTTCCCTCCATTAGCGAACACTTAGGAGGATTTAGTTGGCTGTCTCCGCAAAGTTTACATCCTTATTTAAGCATTGCGATTCCGCTGTAAAACAGGAATTAATTATTAACGAGAATGTGTTAAGAAAATGAAGACATATTTTAAAACATTATGCAGTATACTACCGTCATAATTATAATTATTACTAATTCTTTCATTTCAATCTCTGACGATGTAAATTAAAGAACTAATTGACCGAATAGAGGCTGCTAGTTTAGACCTGGGACTCACAATGAATATGAGCAAAACTAGGCTTATGATCATTGATCGAGCTAATTAAGTAGCATCATTACCCTTACTGCGCAACTTAGAAAGAGTCAACAATTTATCTAGGTTCACTTATCAGCAATGGTGGTGGGTGTGAAGGTGAAATACGGTGACGTATTGGTATTGCCAAAAGTGCTATGAGTCAGCTGGTGAAGATTTGGAAGAATCGCAGTATAACCATTAACACCAAACAGGGACTGGTGAAGGCCTTGGTTTTCTCAGTGTTCATTTACGGTGTAGAGTGTTGGACACTGAAGAAATCTGAAAAGAAACAAATCATGGCTTTTGAAATGTGGTGTTGGCGGCAAATTCTGCGGATTCCGTGGACGGCCAGACGTAAAAATGCATCCATACTCCAAAAACTGGACATAGGAGAAAGACTAACATCCGTGTGCGAGAAAAAACTCCTGCAGTTTTTTGGGCATATTTCCAGGGGAAACTCTGATGTTCTGGAGAAAACTATTGTCATGGAAAGTGTCAAAGAGACAAGGTCGCATGGACGTCAAATGACAAAATGGAGCAGCACAGTTACTGCATTATCAGAATCATCTCTGACGAATGCCTATTGAAGAGCACAAGACCGTTCCTGAGCAGGGAGACTGTCCACAGATGAGCCATGTCTGAAGTCAGGCGTAATTATCATCTTCAGACACGAGGCACGGATTGAAGAGAGACCGTCATAATCAAAAAGGCAGATTTTTTATAAAGTTAAAAATAACTTGAATATTAGGTAATGTGTCAGAGTAATAATTCTCTGGAGAAGCCCTGAGGCAAAGCTCTTTTGCGTAGGACAAAAGCGTTTGAAATTTTTGGTTTGGTTTAAGTTTGGCTTTTAGTTTAACAACAAACGTATTATGGGTGTCTGTTGGGTTGTAATCTCATTCCAAGTACCTACGGCCCCTTGTATTACTGTAATCTGCAGCTAACTTCGTGGTCTACTACGACTACCATCACGCCATTTCCCCGTAGAGGTAAGCAGAGAGAATAGACCGCCATAGACGCAATCCTACATTTCTAGCTTCTTCCACATTCATACATCTTGTCATACATGCCCTTCAGTTTTGCCGGCTTTTGACATGGCCAGACTTGAGATTTTGGTTTATCTGATCATGCCACGTCTTTCTTGGTCGTACTCGTCTCACGTAACCGTTCATTTCCGCCATATATACTTGTTTTACCATTTTTTGTCGTCCATTTGTTCAACATTACCAAATAATCACAAGAGACCCATTTTTATTCTTATCAATTATACCTGAATGAGATTTAGACTCTCGCCTGATTTTTTAATTCGTAATCGTGGTCAATAATCATATAATCGTGGTCAATAATCATATGGTTTTTCTCCGTATGAGCGACTCTATTAAGATATTACTCTTAGAGTAATGTAATACATTGTATTTTAAACCATCCGATATATTTATTATATATATGGCCAACGCCAATGAGAAAATTCAGCCCTGCAAGAAATTGCGTATAAAAAATGTACTCTTACGCGTGGTAAAATTAGAGCAGAGCGCTAAATAGAAAGGCAAAGTTTCTTGAAAATGAATAAAAAAAATAATGAAAAAACGGATTTAAATAAAAACGAACTACGTTGCATGACGTCACGAATTTTTTTAATCAACTAATAATAATCATGGATAACTTATTACAGCGCCATTTTCGTAATATAATACCTCAATGGCGCTTTACAAAGTGATTATATAAAGATACAAATTTAATTTTAACTTTAACTTTAAGAAAAATAATGTACTTTTTCATACTACTTTTCCACCACATGCTAAGAATTTATTCAAATGATTTAGAAAACAAATGGGTTTTAAGTTTTTTCCGAAACATCACTTCACTCTCACAGTTTCGGATTTCTGCTGGGAGAGCATTCCATGCCGTAGGGCCTGCGACCGCAAATGCACGTTCGATGAATTTAGTGCGCTGTTTGCGTAGAGGTATAATAACTTTTCCTTTCGACGTAGATGTAGCTGATCTAAGCGTAAGACGTCCGAGCGTAAGAATGATAAGAAAGTTGTGATAGGTTTCCGGTTTACGGTAAGTCAACTTAAAAAAATAGCAGAACTCATCAAGAAGAAAGGGAAGAGAACTTTAGATGTCACACGCGAAGAATTGAAAAAACTTTTTTTTAGGAAATCATAGAAATGATACATTTTTTTAAAAATAAGCTTAGTTTAACAGTTAATAAAAAATATAAGAAAATCAGCTGAACATCCTCATTACAATAGTTAGATGAAGAAACATATGTACAAGAAACTAAACAAAAATAACATAAAATCCATAAGCAATAACTCATTATAGATATGATACGCGCAGGATTTATTCATAAAAAAACCCTCCGCTCTCCGGAAAATTGGATACAAAAAATGTTTTCATGCGCGCGGTACAAATTAGATAATTAAATTGTGCGGTAAAGATTCTTGAAAATGTACGAAAAAAATAATCAAAAAGAGTTTAATAAAAACGCAATACTTAAAACGACGTCACTGGTTCATATAAACCAACTAATGATATGAGAGCTGTGAAGAATATCCAGTTTGCCTACCGTAAACGAACCAATCGGGAGAACTGACTGAGAAGAACCTTTGACGTCACACGCGAAGTTATTTCAGAAATACAAAAAGTCTTAAAAAATCTTAGCGATGATAATACGTACAGTAAAACGATAAACAAAGGTGACGCGTATGCGGAAGGGAGCAACATACTGAATAGAATTTACAGTAGACCGATGTAAACAGTTCGTGCTTTTTACTGTACTGCGTGTTTTGTTAGTCAACGTGATCTGTTTGTCATTTCCTTTTCTTTAGGGACGACTTTTTAGCTCAGATTTGTATGTAGTATCATCTCTATATATTATATCTAAATGGGGTTTTTTTTTTTTAATTTAAATTTCATTGATAAACCCTTACGGGTTACATACATTTAACGAAATATTTTTACTTTTGAAATTCACATTCTACAGTAAATAATAATCAAGAGTCTTTTGTTTATTTTGTCAGGTAGTTTATTGTATCAGTCCATGGTTTATTAGTCTCGATTGTCCTTTTCTCGTTTTAAAAGGTTGTATTTAATATTATTCTGATATTCTCGTATCGTGTTTATGTTAACTACAGTTTTTTTTCAAGTTTTAATTCTTCGTCTACAATTACATCAGTGGCTAATTATTGAATTAATTTTAAGGATTCTAGTTTAAAAAGTTCAGTTACATTTAATTGTTTAATTTGTTTAAAAAGTTCTTCAGTTGCTGTTAGATAGAGAAGTTCAATAATTGTCAAAAAGCATTTGCAAATGTTAAAAATATTTCGTTATTGCATTAGGCACACAATTTCAAAGTATTCACAAAAACTGTGACAATTCCATCAGTGATTTTAAAATGCATATTATTAGTGATTGAAAACAGTTAGTTACGTTAAATAGATTTCATTCAATTGAATTAACAAACAAACGAACATGCGAAATCCATTATCTGCTTTTGTTCAAATTGAGATAAAATCCCTTTATTTGGGAATACAAATGACAATTAATATCTCTGAATCTTTTAAGTATAGGTTCTGCAGTACAAACGATGCCCCACATATAAACATGTTATGTAATTATTTAAAAATGAAATATTTATTTACCAGGTTTATGTAAATTACAAAAATTTTAAACGTTCAAGCTTTCGTGACAACCCTCCCATGGTTTAGGTTACGTTTCATTATGTCAAAAACAACTCCTTGCGAGTACCCCTTTAGTAGTTCCTCCGTTATTTTTCTTCCTAAAAATACTCTCAAATACTCAATTAACATTGAGCACCGGCCGGAAACATATACAATTTACCCTGTGCCCGGCCCATTTTTGTGAAATTTCATGCTTTGTGAAGGGTTTCTTAAAGTGACATAATTATGAAAGCACTCGGTTAAATAAATTCAAACTTCGCATATTCATTTGAAACAATTTTATAAGTCATTTTTGTATTATAGTTTGCCAACATTGGCCTTTATGGAGAGCCACATTGCAATGTTCGCAAATATACAGGGCCTCATTCCTTTTTTGTGCTTTGTATCCCGGAGCCGTGTAAACACGTGATTATAATAACTACGCGCTGTATCCTGGTCCCGTGTTTTCACGTGGTTTACCAGCAGTGAAAAAATACTAATAAAAGTCACTAGATATCAATAAAATGAACTTTTTTAGACAGCTGGTAAACCACGTGAAAACACGGGACCGGCACGCAATGCGTGGTCATATAATCACGTGTTTACACGGCTACGGGATACAAAGTGTTAAGAAGTTCAGTGGTTTAAAAAAAAGTATTTTTTAATAAACTATCAAAATAAACCAAAGTTTTTCTTAAATATCGTATTATGAGCGCTCTGATTTTTTAAAGTTTTGTGATTTTAAAATTACTCCGCCTGTGAAGTCACAAATTCTCTACGGTGAGTTGTCCTGTTTGGTGGGTTGGCTTTCCGGTAATCGTAAATGTATCCCAACCTCTGTCATTGGTTGATTTTGAATAACTTGTGACGTCGTTCGAGGTAGTTCACTTCTGTTTGAATAGTTTTTTTGATCTATTTTCGAGAAACTTCGCCATTTTTACCGCGGGTAAAAAAACATTTTTTATGTCGAATTTCCAATTACACTGAACTCCCTTGTTAAGAGGAAACGTGATTCGAATTTTTTTCATAAAAAGTATTCCTACAATTTCTCCCTGGATTATAGCACTAGAACAGTATTTTTTTTAATTACTGTAAATATTTATCGTTTGCGAGTCTTTTTAATATTTCTTTTTTGATAAATTACTTCTTATAGGAGCTAAGACCATCCAAATTCCCATAAAAGTGCCCAGTTTTATCCGCCATCTTTGGGTGTATGGTATAAAAATAAGATATAAAAATATGATATGAATAATTTTTAAAAACAGATAAAATATCGACATGAAACCTTAATTTTCTCGATTTTAGTTAGGCACTATTGACCCGACTTGCAGTTGTCTTTTTTGCACAATATTGGGAAGGCACCTGCGAGAGTGTGACAGAAAAATAATCGTGATATAAATATTTATCAAATTTTTCTGACGCCGCAAATCTTCTTATGTCTTTGCTAAGCGGGTTTTTTAAATAAATAAACATAGTTTATTTTAAAAATACTACAATTCTATTAATTGTATAAAAATAAACATAATAGTAATGCGACGTAATTTATTTTAAAATGTGTAAAAATGAAGACACGTTTTAACATCTTCCCAAACGTACGAATTGGACACCTGAAACAAAATATAAATAAAATAAAAAAATAATTCAAATTGGTTTTTAATTATTACAATCTTATTATTTCCTTCTATTTTCTCTATGGGTGTTAATTGTGACACCTTACAAGGGCCCAACACAGCAAAATACTGGGTTCTGAGAATAAATGTATCAGAAAAATCTAGGGTGTGAGGTGGATTGACTTTGAAATGAATATAGTAATAAGAGAAACTCCGGTGATGACTTTAATCAATCAAAAGTGACACAATTGGCTTGGCCATGAATTGCGGTGGTTTCCTGAAGACCTCAACCAGGCTTGCCTTCTTTACAGGGCACCATCTTTTCGACGTCTTGAACGTTCGCTGTTGTTCGTCTGTTCGTCGGCAGGTCATATCAGAACTACAGGACACGAACTTAAAAATAACTATCGTTTGTTTTAAATTGAAATTTATTTTTATTTCCACAGGTAAACTAATATGTGTGGACAAAAACGTTCCTTGCGCTATAAAATAATAAAATAAAAATTGTTCTCACATAAATAATGACGACGATATATATTTTTGAGGTTTTATTCCACTTTACGTAGGCTAAACAATTTAGTGAAATTCTCAGATTGCCTGAATTTTGTGAAATGTGAAATTTCAACATTTGGCAGATAAGAGCAATAGTTGTTGAACTATATATAGACAAAACCTCAAAGTATATCATATATAGTTGTTGCCAACTGAAAACAATGTATGTATTTAGGGGTTAATTTGTCATTATCTAATTTGTCGTTTCCATAATAATCTGATCACTTACTTAATCCGCACTGATTAGCGCAGGCTAATTGGCTCATGTTAGGGTAGGTTTGTCTGTTGGTCCCACACACAGGGTTATATTCCGTGGTCACGAGGCATCGCAGCACACAGGCGGGGTTGGGGGTTGGGGCGGGTGTAGTATTCCCCGGATTGGGAGTGGTGCTGGAAATTGAAGGCATCGAATAAGAACGAAAATCATATTATAAAAATTTTAATTTTAATATTTCAACCGAAATTAGATTTCAGACAAAGTTTTCTTCTGTAATTGGCTGTGAAATGATCTTCGATACACCATTTGGAACAGATACTAATATTAATTATAAATATTTATTTCGTATGGTACTTATGTACACTTTTTTATTTTAATGTAAAATTGAAATTAAGTCGGGGATGTAACAGGCAACGAATTGACCAAATTAAAAAACTGCAAGCTACGAAGAAGATTAACGAAAAATATGTTACAAAAGAGACCGCATACCTACGCATACTATATGTACGAAATATTACTATAGAAACAAAATATTTTAACATCATTTGGGACTATGGGAAAAATAAAAGGACGATTTTTTAAACCCAAAAGACAAGAACCCCTTTGGAAACTGAAATGGTTTAAAAACAGAACGGCCAAGGATGTGATAAAGTGTACATTGGACAAACAGGGCGCACATGAAGAAAATATATGACGAACATAAAGGAACGTGTAAACTTGGACACTGAAAAATCTGAAATGACGGAACACTTATGGACACAGGATATCTTTTTGCCTTCAAAATAAAGGTTTTTCGAAAACATAGAAATTACAGTGCACGAATGATAAAAAAGGCTATTAAAATATACAATCACCTAAATCAGAAATTAAACTCAGCATGGTTCCCGGTACTACACACTACAAAAATGACACGGAATGTTCCTACTGCCAACTGCGACATGGTACAAATTGCGAGTACCTTGATACATATTTTTTCTACAAAACAAACAGTTTACCTTTAAGATGGCTCCTGCAGTGGTAACCGAAACGTCGGAATGACTCCAACATACACAGGATCACCCAAAAAAGATACATATCGATCAGGCTTGGGTTGTTCTTATCTTCAACACTTTCTTTCATCAAATTTTATTTAGTTTTATCTACATTTCAAAAACTGCCTAAATACAGATACGCAGTTTTGTCACTAACTCAACATTATAAAAAAACATTTTCGTTTAAAAATTCTCATTACATATTTTTTTAGGCCCAAGCGAACTTTTTGATAACAATTAGATTAAATTTGACTTTTTTTAAATTTTAACGATCAGCAATTATAATGGTTCAATTAGCTGTAACTCCATTTTTTTTTTTACAAAAATAGCAAATAAAGCTAAGCAAATAGCATATTTCTGGCATAAGGCCAAAAAAACTAAAACTTAAACTTAAACTAACGTAAACTTTTTTGATCGATTGCCAAAAGGCTTTAAAAGGGTTTTTTTTACACAAAACGCTACGAATATCTATGCTATTTTTTTTTTCTTGCATAATACTGTGAGCAAATATGACTGTGTAGGTTTAATAAAATTATAAAAGAAAATACTCTATCTAATGAAAACAACAATAAAAAAAGCATGTTTTTTTAAAGAAATTTTATTTCGACATAAAACTACGATAACATTATTGAATAAGTACGAAAATTTTAATAATTTTATTACCTTGTTGTTATATAATATCTACACTTTAATGCTAACGCAGAAATAAGAAAAAAACTTAATAAATAATGCTATTTTCATGCAATCACACTCTTAAATGAAAATTTGTAAGTTTATTCGACTTTTGTCAAAAAACTTTTGCCAAACTTTTAATAAATAAAAATTTAGAATCCAATATTTTATGCGGAGAGAGAAATACGATATAGTCTGCATCACAAAGAGATTTTTATTTATCTTTCTGATCTCGCTTCGCTCTCCTCAGGAGAGAACATAGCACATCATTTTTCAGCAATTATTTTTCCGTTCAAGGTGTTAGACTCGAGAATGAGCTACCTCTTCAAATGAAAAATAGACTTTCTCTAGCCACCTTTAAGAAACGCCTGAAACATTACTTTATTTCCTTAGAAACCTGAACTCCCTGTATTTTATTGTTTTTTTTAATATATTTTATCATCCCCTTTCTTTCCCTGGTTCTTTTTCCTCTCTCCTTCTAAACTCATTTTGTGATTCCCTATTCCATATCCTTTAAATATGTATCACATAATTTATTTTTTAAAGGTCAATATGTGCAAGCATTTTCTCCCCATTAAATAACAGCTGTTAATTTTAATTAATTAGTTTTTTTTCATGTACGTATTCTTTTGATACATATTTTTGTTTTTAAGTACACATTTTTGACAAGTCTGTTTTTCGGTTCGGCCTCGTGGTGTAACAGCGTATCAGCGCGTTTGCCTATCATGTAAGAGGTTTCGGGTTCGATTCCCGACTTGGTTGATTGGAAATATTTATTTAAATGGGTGTTTTTACACTAAAATATTTATTTTCATGGTCATGTCACACCATATATATGTGCTATAAACTTTTTGATAATTAAAAAAAGAAATGGGCCAAGCTCGACGCTGCAGTCTTTGTGGGCATTGTTTCCAATTCATGTTATACGAGTAGCTTACTTTTAAGATGTATTTTTCTGATGTGTATTTTTGTAGTTATTTATCTATGTAAATAATATGTGTATAAAAAAAATAAACAAATAGTCTTTGGACTGGTACCTGAAGCCTAAGACTGATCATTTTACCTTCATGTAATAAAAAATATCAAGATACGCTGCGATTGGTTTACCAATGCAGTGCCTTATGCACAAGTAGGTGCGGAAATGGAATAATGTCCGCCAAATAACTTATTCTTTGTACTTGAAGTTTTAAATAAAATAATAAATAAACAAATATGATATTTACCATTGGCGTGTCTTTTTATTAGCTTTTTGGTAAATTGTATCTTATGGGAGCTTGGAACATCCAAAAACCCAAGAAGTGCCCACTTTTATCTACCGTCTTACAGGTATAAGCAATTTTGCAGGTAAGAAGCACAGACAAGAGAATTTTGGTGGAAGTAATGTGGGTCGATATTGACATGGGATAATACAAATCCAATGTCACAGTCATAATGGATCTGAGACAATCTCAGGTAATAAAGAAACGGATACGCTTTGAAACTGGTACACATAAAAAAGTCGGTAAGTGGTTGTATAATATTTGCACACATTTATCGAAATGTTTGACCAAGTTAATGATTGAAATAAAAACCAATTTGTTTTTATTTTATTTCACACGAACTGAATACGTAGTTATGTAGTTAAATTATGTAGCATATTTTATTTGGACAATACAATACAAACCACCATGCCGTTTCTCCGTAGGGGTAGGCAGAGATGATAGAACGCCATATCACTCTGTTTTTGCATACAGACCTCGCTTATTTTATAAACGTAAAAGGTTAATATGTGGAAAGACAAATGCTTAGTATATGTCTAAGAGACATAATTAGAAATGAAGAAATAAAGCGCCAAACCGGAGTTGTGGATATCATGGATCATGCAGCAAAATTAAAATTGCAGTCGGCAGGACACTTTACGAGGCAAAATGATGGCAATTGGACACTTAGAATAATAAAGTGGAGATCATGGGCAAACAAGGAGTCGTTGATATTGCCTAGATAGCCCGTAAAATATGGATGATGAAAGCGGGTGATAGAAAGGAATGAAGACGTTTGGAAGAGGTATTTATCGAGCAGTGGAGAAAATAAGGCAGAAGAAGAAGAGAAGAAGAGAAAAAGAGAAGAAGAGAAGAAGAGAAGAAGAGAAGAAGAGAAGAAGAGAAGAAGAGAAGAAGAGAAGAAGAGAAGAAGAGAAGAAGAGAAGAAGAGAAGAAGAGAAGAAGAGAAGAAGAGAAGAAGAGAAGAAGAGAAGAAGAGAAGAAGAGAAGAAGAGAAGAAGAGAAGAAGAGAAGAAGAGAAGAAGAGAAGAAGAGAAGAAGAGAAGAAGAGAAGAAGAGAAGAAGAGAAGAAAAGATAAAAAGATTTTCTAACTATTATTGCAACGGGTGAACTAAGAAGATTAATTAATAGACGATAAATTAACTTCTTTTCTCAAAATAGCCTATTGAACACGCGCTTCTCCAGTTTAAACAAGGTTACAACAACAATGAATTTTATTAAGATTTTTCAGTAATTAACGCACATAAATAAGTACTTCTTCACTTTGAACGGTGCAAGATAATTTTTGTATTCAATTTATTAACCATTTTTACTCTTAACATAACATTTTTTTACGGTATTAAAAAAAAAAACTTTTTCGACTTCGTGGTATACTGATCAACGCGTTTGCCTACCATGCAAGAGGTCTCGGGTTCAATTTTCAGCAAAGATGATTTAAAATATTTATGAATCGGGTTGTGGTACCTTGGCTAGTGTCTCAGACTCACGGCTCAAAGGGCCTTGGTTCGATTCCCAATCTACCCCAACTTGATTCGCATTTTCTTATAGTGAGTTATTTACTACTCGTCGAAAATGGCGCTCAAAATTAAATATTTGGGTATATCATAACAACGCAAATATTTATTTTTAGATGAATTTAAATGTGTACGCTTTTTAAACTATAGCATGTTATTTTTATACGAGTAAAAAGGACCCAAAACATTTGTAAGACCCAAGCTAGTAATAACAGTAACATCAGAATTCATAATACAGTAGAACTCCAACTATCCGAATCGAATTGGGACCGGATTCCATTCGGATAATCGAAAATTCGGATAGTTGGATTTTTCCCGAAAAAAGATTCTATTTTAAATAATTATTGTTTGTATGTTAAAATTAATTAAAAAACTATTTTTAAAGAAAAAGAGCTTTAAATAAATTAAATGGAAAGGCAACACTTCTACATGTTAACCTTAGTTACAAGTGAGGTATTTTATAACAGTAGGTAAGTACGTATCATACTGTAAATAAAAGTCATTGCTTGCTAAACATTTTGGTCAAAGTAAGCTGTTCGACAGTCATCATCCGTTTTCGGGCAGCTAAGTCATTATCTTGCGAATCGTAGTGCGTTTCAGTCTCAATTTTTTTTTCAGAAATATTGAAAGTGATTTGAACAATCAGCGATTCGGATAGTCGGAGTTCGGATAATTAGAGTTCTACCGTATTCAAATAAAAAACATAGTTATTCTGTAAAAATACAACTGTGTTTCTCTAGTAAATTTCTTTTTCAGTCTGTCAGACTATCGTTTAGCGTCTTTGTTACTTGAAAATGAATTTATTTATTTTACATAAACGGCATACATTGCTTTTAACATATATTGTACATAAATATGAAAAAAAATACAAATATAAAAACATAACAAAAAATTATAAAGTTGCATAACTATAACAATAGTAACAAGTGGGTAAATACACATAAGCAACCAAAAATATTAACGAAATAAATACATAAATATGAAAAAACAAAAAAAGGAAAAATATTTTTAAATATAAAGAAAAGTTTAAGAATAATATTGCGAGAGAAAAAAAGAAATCAGACTCATTTTATAACTATCAAGTCCAGAACCAAATATATCAGCCTTGTCCTCATACTGATTGCCATATCTATGGAACCTAGGGATAGGCGAGTGTATGTGATAGTTGGTCCTAGAACTTGCAGAACAAAAAGGAGATCTGTGGCGGGTATGTCGACCAGGTACACGGAAACACACCAACTCCAGAAAATCAGGACAGTCAATTAATGAATTGATCACTTTAAAAAGTAATATTAGGTCAGTTAGGATTCTTTTATCAGAAAGTCTTAAAAGATTTGCTGAAGACAACAATTGATTATAGTTTAAAAAAGCAGCTGGAATATGAAGTTTAAAATTAAAATTTTTTTTTCTGGACGCGCTCGAGTGAATCAGAATGTACGTGATAATGGGGCGACCAGCGACCAGACTGGAGAAATATATTCAAAACGACTTCTAACCAGGGAGCAATAAAGTGAATTTAGCAATGTAAGGTTAAAAAAACTGTTTTTACCTTTGTCGTCCTTGATTTCCTTGCTGGTTTCCATTTAAACTACCCTGCTGGTTTCCATTAAATCCTCCTTGTTGATTTCCGTTAAGACCACCGCCTTGCTGATTTCCATTAAATCCACCGCCTTGCTGATTTCCATTAAAACCACCTCCTTGCTGATTTCCATTAAAACCACCTTGCTGATTGCCATTAAAACCTCCGCCTTGCTGATTTCCATTAAAACCACCTGGTTGATTGCCATTAAAACCTCCGCTTTGCTGATTTCCATTAAAACCACCTTGTTGGTTGCCATTCAAACCACCTTGGTTGCCATTGAACCCACCTTGATTGCCATTAAAACCTCCTTCATTGACATCAAAACCACCTTGTGAATTGCCATTGAAATCGCCTCCTTGATTGCCATTGAAGCCACTTTGTTGGTTTTGGAAGTTATATCTGTCGTCAATGTTTGCTGGATCAGGTCCTTCTTCCTGGCCAGGAAATGAGACATCATCATCGTCTTGTCTCTTGATTCTCATCGGCAATGATAAAGATATCTGCATCATCAAGAATACTGAAAGAAAAAATAATATTAACCGGATTGGAAGACACGAATATTAAAAAAAAAAAGGAAAAGGTTTACTCCGGTAACTAGGAAGTTAATGAGTATAAATGAAACAAAATTTGTAGACATTTTAAAGATCTTCTGCTCTTCGTTTTCCTTTATTTGTTAACAAGAAATTACTTTTATTTCTCTACACAATCCCACTGGCAGATATAATCCATGGTTTTATCTTACTGAGTTTCTCCAGGATATGCTTAGTTACAACAATTGAAATAACAAAAGGAATGTGTATCTAATTACGCATTTCTTTCGATTGTTGCGCGGTACTGTCGACAACCCTGAAATTATACGGATCATTTGCTTTTATTTTCCGGATTACCTGTCAACATAGTATTTCAACACTGTCCTTCATTTCGATATACAAGACCAACTTGCCAATGGTTATGCCGGTTGGAAGGGTTACCTCTATGTTGAACAATATTGCTTCGGACATTGATATTTTTCAGGTCTCTGAGGAAGTTTTTCGTTACAAGGTTCACTTATTTTTTTCACACATTATCAATATAGTATGAATAACTACTTGTTAACTTTATACGTACCTTATTTTATTGATGTTTCGTATTATTTGTTTGTTTTTTAATTAAGATTATATATTTTGTAATATACACATATATAAATAAAGAAAATTGAATAAGTATACGTATGTTTAAACCGGTGTTAATTTTTTTTAGTTGATTGTTGTTTACTGTGTATTATTAACGCTTGACATTCAATTCGATTAAATTAAATTAATTTATTTTAAATAATACATATAAAACAAACTAAAATTTAATACGTTATATTATAAACAGACAAAAAATACATAACGATACTCTTTGTCAAAATAGTAAGAGAATCTTGCTTGGGAAAACGCCTTCGGATACATGGAACAGATCAAAATCCAGAGCGATGTCGTTCAGCATAGCAGTAGCCCTTCGAACAAACATAACCATCGGTAGTTTAGTCCTGTATATCGAAATATGTAACAATATATGCTGACGCTGTCTTAGGTAATTATCAGAAACATAGAAACCAATGCTCATCATAATCTCAGAATTATCGATCATATCGCGCAACAGTCGACAAAAATGTGTAGATAAATACACATTCCTTCCAGTCTCTAAACTGTTGCAGCCAAGCATACCCTGGAGAAATTTGGTCGGATCGAGCCAAAGATAATACCCGCACTCTCATGTAGAGATATCTCAGAAATTTCTTTTGGATTTTCTCCATCATAAGAGAGTACTTCAGTTCATGTGGCCCCCCCCTTTTCAAATCATCTAGCCACTTTTGAGTCTATTTCGCACCGAGTTGTAAAGAGTTCTCAGTACGCGGGTATTTTCAAAAACCCTGGAAGTACGCAGAACAAATCCTCACATCTTTAATGCATTACCACTGATACTTACCATACAAACCTATTTAAATTATTTCATTTATAAATTTCATTAACAGAGTCTACAATTCCAACTATTCGTGCGCTCTGAAGCTGTAGAACCTATTGTTATCTAGCTTTTATTTGTAAACATAATTTAAAAAATAAAAACGCTGACAAGTCAAAATTTAAACAAAGTGAATTTTTAGATTTTGTACAGTTCATGCAAAAAACAAAAAAAATATGTGTAGTTGTTCATGCGGTTCGACTGAAGAATCCTCTCCAATCCTCTCTCAAAGATGTTTCTATAGTTAAAATCACGCCTGAAGAAACACCTCTATTCTCTTTACTCTTTCTACATTTCCCTTTTTGTATTTATCATTTCCCATCAAAGGCTAGAATTGATATAAATGAATTAGTTTTTGAATGAATTTTCTCGCGAATACGCTTTGAAATTTCAATTATATAAATGACAATTATTATTTTTTTGAAAAGTTTGTAGAAATTGCCATTAAGCAATAAGCCCAGCAATGTAGATATAAATTAGGTAGAAGAAATAAAATAAATAAGATTGTTTTTAAAAATAAGTGCTGTAATTTGGCTGCAATATATTATTGAATTCTAACATCATTGAAAACGAGGAACTAGAAACCAACCGCCCATGCGCTATAGATTTCAATATATTTACTTTATACGTTGATGTACATTACAAAAATGTTTCAAGGCATATGTACATAACACAAAAAAATTATACTTAAATTAAAATATGCAAATATGGTAAAAAAAATACTAAGCAATTAAAGGTCGGGTTGTGGTCCCGTGGCTAGTGTCTCGGACGGACGAAAGGTCCGTGGTTCGAATCCCACGCTATCCCAACTTGATTCCATTTTCTAATAGTGAGTTATGTACAATATGTTGAAAATGGCCCTCAAAATAAAATATTTGGGTAAATCATAAGAACGCAAATATTTGTTGAACGCAAAAAAAGATGTCGATATCCGAAGAGATACGGTTGAGTGAAGACATTGCTCTTCCTACTGGCATTTCCACCAGCTGCAAGATATGTTTAGATACTTTAAACGGGGCTTAATAAAATATCAGTCATAATAATAATACTTAGTACTGAATTTATTTTTGTCTAATTGAAAATAAATCTTAAATTAAACCATTATGTGGTGTTCTTTATTTCATTCTTATTAGCGGTGTCTACTGACATATTTAAGGTTTTTTTTAAATGTCAAAAACATATTTGTGTTAAGGTAGGTATGTAATAAAACAGTCCCAAAAATTATTTCAAAGAGGAATCAAATACAAATTCACTTATTACAAAGTTACTAGAGAATAAAGATGTGATAATTGAAATATTTCTGGCTACTGGATAATAACTTGTTTTATATGTATTTAAATATATAATATATAAATTTCTATTAAAAAAAAAAAAAGAGAAAATAAATATAATAATTTGAGACCTCTGAAATATTATGAACAAACAATCATTCTTACTTTTTCGATAAGTTTAACACACTCATTCAGTTGTACTTGAAAGATAGGCATTTCTGACATTACAACAATAACCAATGAACTAAAAATTAAATCTGTTCATATTTAAAACTTAATTAATGCTATCGTATACAACATACAGAATGTACATATTTGATGTGTATCTTATATTTTATGAAATTTTGAATGATGCTTTTCTGTTTTATCACAAATCTTAATATCATTATATTTACTGTGTTTTACATTTTATCAAGTAATTCATTTCTATATCTACCGAGGTATATTATACACACATAATCTTCTAAACATAGCTCACATGACGGTATTGCATTATTAATCCGTTCATAAAAATTTTAATAAAATAAAAAAATATATGTACAACCTTCCATTCACATCGTCCACCATCTCAAGATAGTAAAGTTTTCATAAAAAAAATACAAAAAAATATTAGAGATAGTGTTTTTGGAAGACGTTGATTTTATTTTTTTTCGTTTAGGTTTATTTTTTTTTCTTTTGTAAAAATGTTTATACTCTCTATTTTTATTGTGTTCGTGCTGTTAAGTAAAACCGATTAAATCCTGTATATCCATGTACAGGCTCTGCCTCTTTGGGTTTTTAAAAATTATTTTATTCTGTTTTATGTTATGTTTGTATGCTATGTAATGTAAGAAAAAAAATATAATGAATGTAAAAAAATATGTACATGTAAAAAAATTATATCAATTAACCACCCCTTTCCTTTAACATATTCTACTATATATTTTAACTTTGTTACAAATTTTGTACAAATTGGCTACGGACGTTAATAAATAAATGAAAAAGAACAGGAAACTTGAAAAATCAGTAGATATTTAAGTCAAAGTGAAATTCTTTGAACGACGTTACTAGTTCATATAAATCAACCGATAAATGGTAAGAGAGTTATGGAAAATTTCCGGTTTACTTACCGTCCACGGACCAATTGAACGTCGTTTTGTAGAAAGCAGCCAGATATAGAAAAATGAAAATGAGATAGTAGCACTTTTATGAAAAGTGTGAATAATCAAATTTACACAACAAGATGACGTGTTTTTGACTTTGGACAAATGATAAACAATGAATACATTAGTTTTTTTAATACTACATACAATAATCCAATTATGTATTTGACCATTCTTAATGACTTTTAAAATACTGTAAGATTTTTCTAGTGTTGTGGGTGTTTTCTGTAAATTAAGAAATGCCATTTTTGTGATCGACCCTTTTTTTAGAAGGTGATATTTACAGTTTTTTGTATGAAAGCGGTCTGGTTGTTTTTAGCAGAACATAGAATTGACCCTACTGCATCCGATAACACTAACATCTCGTTTTTTCAAAATTGTGGACTGGCTGCTTTCTGCATAGCTGCGTTTAATTGGCAGAACTGACTGAGAATAAGCGAAAGAGAACTTGAGACGTCACAAGTGGATTTCAGAAATACGAAACCTTCAAAAAATGAAAGCGCTGATTATAAGATACAGAAAAAATATAAAAACAAATCTATTAACAAATTAATATGAAAAAAAGCTCATTGGCCGTGCCTGTTAAACAGCTTGGTTATATCTTTAAAATTATAATTTACATTTCAGAATATTAAGGAGGGACCTATTTTCAAGAGAGGGGTTAAGGACTGGATTATCCTCAGTGGGAGGTATTTGAGTGGGAAACTCCTTGATGATTTTCCGAATGTTTGAGTTTGCTGTTTACCATAATTATGCTACGAGTATTAATTTATTTTCGGTTCACAAACAGTAAAAAATATCACAATATAAATACAATGTATAAAAGAAAAAAAAAATAACACTAAACATCTTTAACCAATTATATGTGAAAACCAATAGTTACAAAAGAAAAATTAAAAATTGTGTATGGCCCAAAATTTAGTTTTTATTATATGTTATTAAAGCAGTTTATTTGAATTTATATAAGATTAATTTTAATAAAATTTTATTTAAAATAGATGCAATTTATACAATCGAATAGAATTTCACTAGAATATTAATAAAGTCTCGTAGTAATAAAAAGTTTTTTGTAATGCATATCAATAATTATAGTAATAATAGTAGTAATATGGTAGTAAAATAAAAAATAAAATATATAAGTATATGATTAAACTTCTTAGATTTTCACGGCCGTTAAGATGCACAATAAGTTTTTCTGGGTTATTATGCCGTGTGTCGTTCGTACTCTCTACCGACGTTTCGGATCGCGTTACAGCGTCCATCATCAGGGTTGATGTTATTTGTGTATGAATATGTGTTACGTTAGGTACATAGAATTTTTACCGTGTCGTAGTCGTTTTTGTGTGATGTTATGTATTTGGGACTTGTACCGTGTCGTAGTCGTTTAGATTAATGTGTACCATTATGTACTTAGGATCTATACCGTATCACAAATCTGTGTTACATTGCAATCTTTATGCGATTTCTTTATGACTGGGTACCAGGATGTTTTTAATCGCATCCCATCATCTCTGTTTATGTTGTCGGGATGTTTGTAAATCTCAATTGCTTCTTTTACTAGTCGTGTTTGGTGGTTCTTTGGCCTCCCTAAGATTATCGGCTCAAAGGAAAACTTATGCCCCGTTTCTATGTGGTGCTCGGCCAAGGCTGATTTTTCGGGGTAGCCGAGCCTGCATGCACTCATGTGCTCCTTTACTCTCTTTGTTATATTTCTGGCAGTCGAGAATATGAGTTATCAGAAAGCCTAATATCCATCGATAGGTCTGTCTTTGCCATCACTCTCCCAAGAGTATTTCCTTGTTGAATTTAATTTATTATAAATAGAAGCTAGTACTCCTCGTTTCTCTTTACATGTTGACGCACTTGATTCACGATCTCTTCTGTACACCGTGTAGCGAATAATATGATATTATTATTATGTTTCTGAACCTATAAAATAAATGTGGTGATCTGCTCGTATGTCTGTGTTAACTAATTACTCGTCCCAACTCAACACAAGACTTTTTTGAGTTCGAACTTATGTCTCAAATAATGTGTAATAAACTGTCTTTAAGGAAATAAATAAATAAAAATTAAATTGAATAATAATCACGATTTTGATTTGTAATTAGACCTGACCATTCTCAAACTATCCATAATTTCAGTTTTAATTAATGAATTTTTTTTTTGCTTTACAATATTTATTTTTTGAACAGAATGAAGAAGTTTTGTGGTTTTCAAAAATATTTTTACTTGCCAATAGACTATCAAACTAAGTTTTTTTTTGTGTATAATACAATCAACGCGTTAGTTTTTAAAAAAATATACCGCCCTTAACGTCACGAGTTCAAGTTGGTAAGTTTTTCTCACATTAAAAAAAAACCCTGTACCCTTTGAAACACGCTAGTCATAGGTAACCGGAAACCGGAAATCTATCATGACATTTTATTTTATTTTATTTAAATAAACGGCACTTAGTGCCTTTTACATATGCGCTACAAATACAGTAAATATTCATTCATGGAAGTATAATCATAAGTAATACAGAGCATTTAAAACAATATTATTAATTAAGAAAGTCTAAAAAAGATAAACTATATAAAAAAAGACAGGACTTTTAGTCCCATAGAGTTGGGGCTTAAGTCTTAAAAAATGTACAATTATTCACTATGTTAATAAATAAATTAATTAATTCTTGAAAAACGTCTCCTTTAGCTACCTGAAATTTATATTTAAATTTATTTCAACAGAGAGGGAAAATTTTTTGAGAAGGGGATATGGAAGTCTAGGCATTTACAGGGCTTATGACCTGTCATTGGCTGGTTTAAGTGGCCACTTTACACACTGTGTAACATTCACCATTCTGCCCATGTTTGAACATCCACATTTCCTCAAATCTTCCATCTGTTAACTTTTGTGAAGTAAAAGAGCTGAAACCTGAAAAATTTAATTTATTTAAAAGGTAACTAAGCTTGAAAAAAATACCGCTCTTTTTCTTTGAATATTTATATTTTTAAATTTAGAGTGCATCGATTAATAATATCATTTCTCTGTATCCAGGGGGATGGAGTGAACAGTAGGGTGTTTTAAATAGAACCAGAATCCTCGAATAGTGTTGTTTACTCGTTGGTTGCTCTCAGATAAATACCCTGAATAAGGAAATTAATTGAAAATATATCCGGATTGTTGTGTAGGTTGACGCGTTATATTACAAGGTTGGAAATCAAGACCCTATTTAAACTTAAAATTTAAGATTATTTTACGTCATTTTTATTTATAATATGTACGAGTTGTTAGTAAAATTCATTGTTTTTGCACACCCGACATGGTGCCTTTAATGAACAATTTTTAAAAGTAAAATTAAAATTAAAGGCATTATATTATAAAAATATAACATTTTGCATGATTAAAAAACACTTTGACTCAAAAAAAACTTTATTTTATTTCTCAAAATATCTGCATGCATAATATTCGAACGCTTCGTACATCTGCACAGGGTTTAAATGTTGGGTGTTCGGATTGTCGAGGCCCTGCTGAATGATCATGAGAAAAAATGACAATATCCAACATATGTCTTCCATAAAAAAAATTCTAGACTCATAACAAAAGGGGCAATTAAAGTTTAAATTAAAAAATGATCGAAAGTAACTCGTTTACTGACAAAAAAAGTTTATTAGTAAGAGAAACCGATAGGAAGGCCCTTGGTCTTTTAAATGATTTTAGGGTATGTGAAAGCAGTGTTTTTACTGCGGTTCTTCATTGCTCATACCGACAATTATTCGGATTGCCTAGGTACTGCAGTGCCTCTGAAATGTTTACAGCTGGACGAATAAACACCTTCGCTGCCCTGCTTCGCCAAAGAGCCTGGAGCCTATGGGAACGCCTAAAAAAGTCTAATAACGAAATTCTCCAAGCCACTGCAGAGTGGATCCAATCACCGTTGTTCAAGCGATGGCGCGATATGTTAAGACCACCATAAGTGCTGCAATATAAAATTTTATTTTATGTTTATATTTATGTTCATGTTTATATGGTAGAATTGGCTCTGCACTTTATAGCCATTTTACTGGAATTAAAAAAAAATTAAAAAATGCGTATGTCCTGGTACCTGAAGCGTGAGGCTGATCATCTTATCTTGTCGTTAACGTTAGAAAAGTAATCCAAATACAATGTTATTTTTTTCATTGCATTAAGAGTATCAATGTAGAGCCTTATGCATCAGTGGGTGTGTATAGAAGAAATTATGATGAAATTTGAAAAGATTTTATCATCGTTGTTACGATTGTTATATTACTAAAACTGGTATTTTAGTTGTTTGTTTCATAACTCTTGATTAATTTAGTATTTAATATTAATTAACCTTAATAGTCCGCCTCTTAAGAAATAAATATTTGAAATATTATAAATAACTTTTGAAAATACATGTTTGAGTATTCACCGTCGGCGTTGGCTGATTTGGTGCAAAAATGAACTTAGTATGTAATTTAATAATAATAATTTATTTTATTGATTTTTAAATATGAATAATTCGTTAAACAGCTCTTTAAAGGCTTTTCGGCGGGTGGAAAAGAGAGGGTATAGAATATAGATGGAAGTTGTGAAAAATACACCACAATACCCAGACCAATTGAGAAAAATTTTTTTTTTCATAAACTGGCGAGAATCAAACCAACGAGGCAAGTTTTGGAGTATTGTTTTGATTACCTACGCGAAATGTGTAGAAAAAGGGTACAATGCTACTTTTTAGATTGTCAATTGACTATAAGACAAAGCCAAACAAAAAAAAATGTATTTTTATGTACTCGTATCGTATTATCTATGATTTTCAAGGTTTTGTAATTTTAAAATTATACCGTCCGTGATGTCACGAGTTCAAGCGAGTTTTCCTGACATTAAAAAAAAACCCGTACCCGTCAATACTCACTAAACGTTGAAAAACATGGCTAACAGGAAACCGGACATCTTTCACAAACTTTATCAATTATTAATTTATGTTTAAAGCATTTGTTTTTTGGTCGAACGTTTTAACGAATGTATGTGAATATTATTGTACAACAACTTATCGACTTTTTAGCTACCGGTTTGTAGTATATTTTATTATTTGCTGTCGGTGTAGTGATTGTCCTAACGAAGAGACGGGTATGTCTCGAAACCGGTAGACATGAATAGTTATTGTTCACAGGAACCGGTGACGTTTCAGAGTATTCCATTTTTATAAATTTTCTTCAAACGTTTTCGAGAAACCTCGCCTTATAATTAAGTATTCCAATATTTTTAACAAAAAAAATGTCAAATGGCAATATATTAAAATATTGCTTTTCATTTATTGTTTTTTTTAACAAACAAAAAGATTTAAAAAAATATTCGTCATTATTTCTCTTATTGCACTCAGTATTGCATAGGGCACTGCATTGCAAATCTAACTGCAGCTCGTTTTTGAAACATTGAAAGTAAAGTGATCAATAAATTGTACGCTTCAGTGTCAGTCGAGCAGTGAAATATTACAGTCTAAAAACATTTTTAAAAAAAAATCATGTCAAATCATCCAGAGTTTTAGTTAGATTTTTAGATAAAATGCCTTTTCTGTTCCCAATAAGCTTTCATTATTTAATTATAAAAATTAACCGATACGTAAATGTGTAAAGGAGAACTACCGAAAATCCCAACTGATAATTTATTATATTTATGGAAATATAAAAGTTATTAGACGCCATGTGTACTAGCTACCCATTACCGGAAAGGGAGAGTTTGATGTTCATTTCATTTATATTTTTTATTTACATTAAGAAGAGTGCAGAGTATCCAATTCATTATCAATACATTACAAAGTATACATGACAAATTGATTAAATCGAAAAGAGAGAAAAAAGTCATGTTAAATGAACATAGAGTAAAACTACCAATGATTGGCACTTTAAGCGTGTTGATTGAGTCAATATTTATTTACACATAAAACAATCATCATTTGAATGTAAACGTTTTTTTTGCATCAACAAATGTTAGTTGATTTTAAACTTTTAATTGATATTTAGAGGATCTTTCAATTTTTAAAGATAAATAAAGATGATTGAAACTACACTATTTCAGCCATTTATTGGCACATCCAGTTATTAATTGTGACTGCAATTTTGTTAGTTATGGGCACCTTTAAAATTTCCGTGTGGTATGATTAATGTTATTATCAAAAACCCTGAAATTAAACGAACGTTAAGTAAGAAATGTTTAAGAAAACGAATAAAATTAAATAATGTTAATTTGAAAAAAAAATTTTTTAAGACAATATACGAGTATATATATTTTTGTTGGCCTCGTGGTATAATGGCCAGCGTGTTTGCCTACTAAACCAGAGGTGAAGGAGGAGAAGAAAAATGTTTTCTTACACACGGTAAAAAGTAGAGCATTAAATTGTAAAAAAATAATACAAATGAACAAATTTGAAGGACGTCACAAGTTCTTTTAAATCACCCTATCATTTTCTGCGTTAACATGATTGTGATAGATTTCCGTTTTCCGGGAAGCCAAACTTGCAACTTTTAGTACACACATTTGACAGCTACGGGGCACTATTTTTAAATGTCACAAAAACTCACTGACGTAAACTAGTGACGTCACGGGCTGAATAATTTCAAAATTAAAAAATTCATCGCAATAAGAATACGTCATTAAAATAAATTTACAAAAAAATAATAACTAAACCACTTAACTTCCGTAAAAAAACACTTTGTTTACAAACATTTGCACATACGTGTCCAAAAAAATCCACTACATTTAAACAAAGTCTCAAATGATATCCTACAAAACAGATTTAGTTTATTTTTACCCTAAAACATTCAAAGTCTAAATCCAGCAAAAGACAAACGTTTACCATAGCAAAAACAAACGAACGTACAAAAAACAAAAACAGGACTCACAGCACGTAGACAAAATTACAATTCGTTCCGCCATTTTGTTTCTGCTGTCACTCGTGAATGAATAAATAAATTTGCGAACAACTTTAGAATATGTGCGGATTTATTTCTGGTTCTGGCACGAACCGGCGACACGACACCGCACGACTGGTTTGAAAGGAAATAAAGAATAAACAGAATGTTAGACTCTTGAACCTTTTATATCGGGTTATTTTGCACGTTAGGTTTTCCCCGGTGGCTTACCCACCGTCCGCTCATTCCAATGCACGTCACTCAATTAATAAATCATACGTTCGAGTTATGTTACATTGGAATGTTGTTTTTAGTAAATGATAACAAATTCAATTATGTTTTGAATTTGTCCAACTGTTTGAGACAAGGGCAAGATTTCACTTCTATTGACTCTTAAAAGACTGTGCTAAATAATCCCTTTGCGCGCGGTGATGTAACATCGTGTTACCACAAGCATAACACGGAATATTCCAAAGCTCAGACCATAGAATTAAGAATGGTCCAGAAAGACGGGAGATCCTTAGGCCCACCATTCACCTGCAGCTGTTATAGAGTCCTGGGGGACTTTTTGTCAGCTTCGCATAGAGGAAAGTTATTATAAATATTCCTATTTGAATACAAATTCTACGCAAATTAAGGAGGGGGGAGGAGGACGTATGGATAGGAGGCCAATACGTCTTCCCTACCTCTTAGGATTCCCTTAATGCCTCTGTTTTTTTTTATTCAAAAAATATGTTTGTACCCAAGCAGTTTACATAAATAAACGTCTTCAAATATACAAAAACAATTTCTTTAAACTATAGTAACATAACTAACATAACTTACACAACAAACATGAGTAAAAACACGGCTATTTACAATAAGAGAACGGCTTTGAATAAAGAAGAACTCCCTGGGTGGTCAGAGGCAGAGGATCCGAATACCACCCCCGCAAGGGGAGGACGAAACAAAAAACGTGTGCATTCCGCTCGGAAGGAAGCACAGTCCCAACTGAATGAGCATCTCACAGGAACAGTTGCCTGTCCCACCATATTTTACACACCTAGGCGTCCGCGAATCTGAGGAAAGAAGGAGAGTAGAATCATATTTGAATACATCGGACTGTATCCAATGATTCCCTCACTATGCCCTACTTTCACCGCGCGCATTCGTGATGCCGCCGCGTAATGTTGCACGATGGTAAAAATATAATTATAACACAAATGTAAGGTAAAAAAAGCAATCTGTTAATTTCTCTTGAATTTTATTGTGCACGCGGAAATATTGATTGACACAACAGAGTAAATAAGTAAAGGGTAATTTAATAAGAGTAATTCAATTAATGAACTTTGAACTTAAAATAAAAAACAAATTTTAATTTACATAAAACGAATATTTTTATATCATGTCAAATAATATTTGATGTTTTAAACATAATGTCGGTCAAATGTCCATGATAGAGTTGTTTAATCCGAGATCCAATTTTCATTAGTTCTCTCATTAGATGAGCAAAGTAGGGTAAGAAATGTTCATTTTGTTTCTTCGACAATCTGACAATATGAAAAGTTAATTCCATTTTTAAGTAATGCATTTGTTACATACACAATCATTTGCTAATTACACATGAAATGTGATTGCATACTGTTCCTTTAAGATCCTAGCAGTATTTCTACACTTTAAAAGGACACACTACGGCATAGTTGAATTCAAATCAGGAGTTGCGTACTGAGCGACGTCTACAAAGAAACTAATGGGTCAAAACGTAAACCTACTCATTTATGAGTAGTTTAGTCGCCTTCTGTGTTATGTGCGTATGCGGTTTCTGGACTATTCTTAATTCTATGGCTTAGATATTTAAAAAAAAAACATGGAGACATACAGTTGAATAATTCCTTTTCCATAATTAATTTTTAAAAACCATGTAATTTAGCCGTGTTATTGCAAAAAAAATAAAAATCATAAATTCACCGCTCATAATGAACGCTCGCGTCCCCCATCACTGTCGCCAACCGACTGAATTTGTTTCACACAACACCGGCTACGGTGGCTACAGAACAGCGTCTCTGTCTTCCTCGTTATGTGTGCTATCTTCGTGCTCTCTCCAATACAGATATATTGCTGTATTTGCGGACATCAAACTTCGCGTAGCAAGGTTAAATATTTTTTGTATTTAAATTCAGCATACTTATACAAATTTTACTTTCCAAATCCAGTGAGAAAATGTCAATTTGAAGATTGTAAAATAAATAATTTCATCATTTAAAAAATAAGAGATATATATCAATTATTGTATCGTAGGAGTATACCGACTGGTGTGACAGCACAGCCACACAAGAGTTAAGAGGTAACGCGGTCTTACTTTTCTTCATACAAACGTAGACCCATATTTTCTCCCTGGATTATAGCAATGATTTTTTTTAACACTATAGATATTTATCATACGTGTCTTTTTATTGTTTTGCTATTTTGATATATTGTTTTTTTGGGAGCTAGGATCATCCAAAAACTGAAAAAAGCGCCCAGTTATATCTGACGTCTTCAAACGGGGGTAAACAAATATATGATACTAAATGTGCAGATATCACGCATTGAAAATATTCAAAAAAAATTCGTTAAGTTTATGTGTTTCCGGTTGAAACTTGAGTTTAAATCTGACCAGTATATTCATATATGTAAAAAACATCACCTACTGCCTCTGCAAAAACGTCGTGAAATGGCGGATATAATTTATTTACTTAAAATTGCCTCTGGTTCAATTGACTGTCCTGAACTACTTTGCAAACTTTCTATCAATGTTCCTTCAAAAGTTTTAAGAAATAACCCTCTTCTTCACATACCTCTTGTTTTATCTAATTATAGGCAAAATTCATATTTATGGCGAACTTTTAATAATTTTAATGTAATAAATAAATCATTTAACATAGATTTATTTGAAAATATTCTTAATAACGTGCGGCGTTTGCTTTCGAAATAACTCGTAGTATTTTTTTCTTTACTTTTAAATTTACATTTAATTACTATTCATTTTATGTTCGAGAATCTTTTTTAACTTACTGTGATGCTACTTGTGAAAACCTGTAATTGGCTTATTTGTTATTTGTTTTGTTATATAAATATGATATAATTATAGCTGTTGGTTATCCAAATAAATAAAAAAAATATATAAAAAAATGTAATTAAATATTTGTAAATAACCATTTACCAACTTTTCTTTGTCTACCGGTTTCGAAACGTACCCGTCTCTTTGTCAGGACACTAATTAAACCAACATGTAAAACACACCATACACCTTTACCATAGTTGTTGCACAAAAATAAAAAAACCATCACGACAAGCATTTTAAAAATCACATGCACTGATTAGGAAACACATGCACATGCGAATGTACAAATAAGCATATGCACTGATAAGGACAAACGTGCATGTTTGTCATAATCAGTGCATCTGCTTATTAAAATGCACTTTGTTTGGTTTTATATTTTTGTGCAATAACTAAATAAATAAAAGTTGGTATGTGGTTATAAACAAATATTTAATAACATATAGTTTAATGTTTGACCACAAAGTTAATGCTTTGAATATTAATAAAATATATGATAAATAATTATTGTTGACTGAATGTTTCAATAAGCAAAGTTTTGCTTTTGACCTAATAAAGCTCAGCCAAAATCAAGTGAGGGTTATCACTAGAGCCCGCCCAGGGCACTGCAGATTGAACTAGCAGCTTGCTAGAATGAACTTTTCCTCAACACATTATATGTGAATGTGATGCTTTACATTATAAAAGAAGTCTCAAACTCCGGCGACCACTGGTTAAACTTGAGGATGTTAATAAGCTCAGCTCCTACCTAAAAGCCCGATACTTTACGGACCTGGGGTTTGAGGGGGAGATTTTGCAAAATGTAAACTCTCGCCCTCCCCACAGTAGCCAGGCTCTTTATAGACCTGGGCTTGGAGGGCGAGAACGATTCACGGGGACCCGTCACAATAGATCTTCACAGGTCGCAGTGACGTCAGAAGCTTGCATAGCACTGAGCCTCACCACTAAGGATAAGAATAAAGTTTCTAATAAATAAATAAATAAGTATAGAGGTGTAACGATTTAAATTGTATTAATTTATTTTATTTATAAATCATCACAATTTCATATTTTTACCCAACGGTGTATTGGTACACCAATCGCAACGTATCTTCATCATTTTTTTATTTAAAGATAAAATGATCAGTCTTCCGCTTAAAAAAACAGATTTTTAAATATATATTTAATGTCAACCGCATCTGGAATCGAACCCAGAACCTTCTGTGCGTGAGTCAAGAGTTTTCACCGCTACACCACGAAGGCCGTCAAATATAAAATTTACCAATCAACTGTTCATAAATGAACTAAATAATATAAGCATTAAAAGTGTCAAAAAAGAGAGGAAGAAAAAAAAACACAATAGTAAAGTCGACATTTTCTAATAAACCAGAAGACTTAATGTGTTACGCAGTTTTGTCTACAAACAGTTGAATATACTCAAAATAAGTGTTGGAATCGCACGAGGGTAAATGTACGGTAAATTAGATTTATGTTAGTTAAATAAGATTTATTGTGATTAACCCTTATCATGGTAATATAAAAAAAAAATTTTTTGCACACCCGATGGCTAAAAAACTTCAGAATCCCAATCTTTTTTTACTAAATCAAAAATTATTATAAATTGTGATAAAGCAGTTGACGATAATAAATATGGTAATGCAATTTTAAGCGATTGCTGTTCTTTTTGCGTTTTTTAAACTTACTGGTACAAAAATAAGAATTTTAAAAATTAAAAAGTGTTTTCAGGCGTTACTTAGTTGGTGTAAAATAATGAAATTAATCTCACTCATATCAATAAAAAAAGGTTTAAGCTTTTTTGTTCAACAAACTTCGACAAATAGTAGAGTACATGAAATGTAGATGCTTGAACATTGATAGAATGGTGTATAAAGTGGTCCGCTTGCCCATCACATACCGCACACCGCATCTGAGGACATAAGTCTCCTTGGCGGTGCCCACATACACGGAAAATTTGCTCGTTGTCAAACGAGTAAACCTGAACGAAGGAGATATCTGTAATCTGGTAGTCTAAGCATCTTTGTGCTGAAAGAAAGTAATCCAATAGCACATAATATGTACTTCATTGGATTGAGATATATAATTCTTCACTGACTGGGATTAATTTGATTGGACACGATCAATTCGCCGAAATGATTTCAAAACTTGTTAAAAGCCTTGAGATTATTTTTGTAAGCCACCAGATCTGTATATCAAACAGAACTTATAACAGGGCCACGGATAGTAGCGAGAAGTTCCATAGAGAGGGAGAAAGGGACAAGACCACAGGATGTGTTCAGAAGATTGGTTAGGATAACCGCAGCAGCACAAAGGGGAGTCAACAATATTAAAAACAAATAATTTTTAATTAAATTTACCATGACCTGATAAAAACTGCGTAGGTCAGTGATCGGAGATAACCCAAGAAGATTTTAAGCGCTGACGGATTGAAGGCAAAAAAGAAAGGTAACCCTTCCCGAAGGAGAAGATTCCCATCGCGATTGCAGAGCATTAAGAAGAGCATTTTAATACATTTTTTTAATATTCGATTGAGACATTACTTAAGTTAGGAATGGACGGACGCCATCAATAACAGAGGAACGTCTTTTTTTAAGGTGAAAATTTGCAGATCTTTGCTGAACCTTCAAGTCCAAAGAGAACAAGCCCATTAGAACCGGGAGTGCATCCATCGAGCATGTCCTATATGCTCTAAAAGAGGCAGAAGGGGTTGCCTTTGTGCGCTTAAAATAATTCACCTGAAATATTGCAACTCACATCTGTGTGCCCAACAGCCAGGCGCATAGCATACGATGCCTAGGAAAATGGATTTATAATACACCGTTGCAATTTCAAAAGACATTCCCCAGCTGGCTCTGGCCAAGCGTGCAACTTTGTGGAAAGCCATCTTTCCCAAATTCACAGATTTCCTAGCATGGAAAGTATAAGACAATTTTTTTTCAAGGAATACACCAAGGTTTGAAACCAAATTTGATTTTTATAGAAGGAAGACACACAAAATAACCTTTGACAGTGAGAATTGAGTTTTTTGAGGAGCAAAACTTATTAAACAGGTCATAAGCACTGTGTTTAATTATTAAAATGTTTACTCTCTCTGTTGCAATACATAATACGTAGGTATATCCAGTAAAACATAAGGCTGTGGCAAATTTTTGCTATAATCATTCAAATAATAATTTAATATTTTAATTATTAGGCTTATATCTTGGAGTAATAATTCGCTCCCGCTTAACGAGAAGCCTTTCATACACAAATATATTGAATTCCTATCTATTCAGTAATTGCATAAAACAGAAGCGTTCAAAAATTTTGGTTTAGTTTTTAGTTTGACAACAAACGCGTGATGAACGGTTTTGATTTGCGGTTGTAATTCTCGACTTGAGTACACATGGCTTGTTGTATTGCTGAAAACTGGAGCTAACTTCGTAGTTGATAGAATCAAAAAATGTTTTTCGGACGAAAAATACGTATGGACATATGGGCGATTATATTAGCCGGTGGCGTATTATTACTCTAAAGTTTACATTATGGTTTAAAATTGTCTTTTTGTACTTGTACTTGTCTTGGTGTCCCCGACGGTGACGTTGGCAATCAATTTTAAAAAGGTCTCTCTATAATAAATTAATTAATCTTGCTCTGCTCGGAACAACTTCTCCACACAACTCATTCCGGTCCAGTCTCCAGGTATGATGCGCAGACAAGACGTTTGCCTTCCGTTTGGTCCACGTCGTCCAACAGTCTTGCTTATTGATTGGAGGAATTTATATTTGCATCCATGTTGCATGTGACGCAGATATGAAATCGCACGGAGCTTTATACATTTAAACAATTCCCTGTTGCAATTAGTTTCCTCAAGACTTCTACATTGTTAACCTAATAAAAAATTAAAATAAAACAAGTTTTTAAACTGATCAATGTTGAAAGAGATAATCATTCAAATGTCAATACGAATATTTATTAAGGTTAGGTAGGTACTTGGTAGATTATACATAATAGTGATGGTCTGAGTACTCGTTTAACACTCGGTACTCAGCGTTTTCGGCGTTTTTTTTATAACTCGTACTCGGCCAAATAACTCTGTTTAAATGACGAGTATACTCGGTTTAACTAAAGTAATATAATATTTTGGGAAAAATAATGAAAACGTTAAGACGTTCATTAATCTTAGAAACCCATTATCTTCCACTATGGAAATCGGAAATTTCGGCGACAGGTTTGTGGATTTCTTTAAGCTAGGGTTTCTTAGGACAGCGGTGCCCGTATCTTAACGGCCGTAGTGAACGGTGATGCGGTGGACAGCCGTCGTAGTGGTGACTAGAGAGTGGTTTTATTTTTTAACGGTGTTATCAACACCATTTTTATAGGAAACCACTCTCTAGTCACAGTTACGACGGCTGTCAACCGTATTAATGTTCACTACGGCCGTTAAAATACGGGCACCGCTGTCCTAGGAAACCCGAGCTTTAGCCCGCAAATCATTTATGTCCCACTTTGCAGCAAATGACTCCTGAAGGCTTTGTTGCACCTTTGTTGCATTCGATTCCGACGACGAAGTTGAAGCAGCCGCCTCGCGATTCAGAGATATTTCGGATAGAGGTTTATTCTGTAAATCTTTTGACTCTTCTTTGTGTTTAATTTTAATATGGTTTAACATCGCCGCCGTAGAAGCATTACTTCCAACACTACTTTGTGAAATCAAAGAATTGCACAAGGAACATTTCACATTGGTTTTATCTTCTTCAATCTCATCGTAAAATTTCCAAATTCGCAATATTTTGCGTGAAATCATCTTGTCAACAATTTCTGGACAAGAGGAATAATGTTTATCAATTATTTATGCAATTTGACGCGCACTGAATGCTATTTTGTTGTAAAATAACGAGCCACTGATTAGCCGTGACGAGACGGGGGGTGGAGTGCCGGTCGTACGCAACGGGGAAGCAACCGCGAACCTGTTTAAACCTGTTTTCGCGCCCCAAACATTGCATTTGATTGGTTGGACTGAAATATTTGGCTGAGTATTCGGTTTGGCAAACATCAAACCGAGTAAAACTCGTACTCGGTAACTCGGTAAAACTTGTACTCGGCGCATCTCTAATACAAAATAATATATTGCCTTCATTTTATATTATGTTTATAAGTGGTCAGCGAATAGCTGCCATCTGACGGATTTATTGCAAACTTCTTAACAAAATATTACACTACCTACAAATTAGTACATGTATACGCTACGAAAGATTGAATAATTATATAACTTCGTATCAGACGATCAAAACAAGTCATTTTAAAATTATAAACCATGGTAATGAAGTTAAAAATCAAAAAATATAAAGTGACCATTGACAATCGTGATTTGGTAATGTATCCAAAATAAAACAAGTTTATTGGATTATAATTCTACTTTATTTTTAATAAAATAAACAAAGTGTATATTGTGACGCGTTTCGTCTTGTTTGGACATTTTCAAACAAACTAACTTAAATATTTACAAAGTTTCCTTATATACTAAAAATAATGAAAATGTCCTAACAAGACGAAACGCGTCACAATATACCCTTTGTATATTTTATAAAAAATAAAGTAGAATTATAATCCAATAAACTTGTTTTATTTTGGATACATTACCAAATTAAATATGGAATTCTACCAATTGTCTGCATACACAATAAATAAGACAATCATGATTTTCTGAAAAATGGCACTCAGATACATCGCACATGTATTTCTAAAGTGACACAACTTAAAAAACAGTATTTTAGATTTATTTTGGGAATATTCCTCTATGAATCATTAAAAGCGTAGTTTTTAAGATAAAAAATCAACGGACTGTAAAATCGCTTTTATGTTTTGACTTACTTTAACAGACTTCATAATGGAGTTCTGGTACCAACCCTAATGTATGGAAGCGAAGCATGGAGTTAGATAAAAAGGGACGAAAGTAGACTGAATGCTGTTGAAACGCGATCCCTCAGGCGAATGTGCGGAAAAACAATGTATGATAGGTGCCCTAATGTCGAAATTAGAGCAGAATGCAAGGCTGAGTTAAGCATTATCGACAAAATTAAGAAAGGTCTTTTGCGATGGTTCGGTCATGTGGAGCGAATGAATGATGAAAGAACGGCTAACAAGATTTATGATGCGAATGTGTCTGGTTGTAGAAGTCGAGGAAGGCCGAGAAAGACATGGCATGATCAAGTACAACAAATTCTTGAAAGTGGTCATGTGAAAAGTCGGAATAATCGACGTGCGTGCATGAGAAGATGTATGAATGTGAAGGAAGCAAAGGAAGTGTGCCAGGACAGAGTGGTGTGGCGTTCTATCTTCTCTGCCTACCCCTCCGAGGAAATGGCGTGAAGGTTAGTTAGTTAGTTAGTTAGTTACTTTAACAGACTACGTGTTGGCAGTGTTCAAAACTATATTATTTTGAATTGTGTCATTTACGTAAATGAAACATTGAACTTTTTTGTGTATCATTTCGAGGGAGAACATTTTTTGTTGATAAAATTTATCAAGTCGTATCAGTTTGGCCGATCAAGAAAAGTACAAAGCTTGTCATTATTTCGAGTTATGCCAATTAAGAAAACATGATTTAAAGTATTTTTGAGTTTAAGAATCAAAATAATAAAGAAAACACATATAATGTTTGCTTTACAGTGCCTGTTACCTTGGAAAATAGTGGGATTAAAAATAAATCAAATTTGTTTCAACAGAGAAGGAAAACATTTTTGAGAAGGGAATATGGAGGTCTAAGAATTTACACATCTTATATCCCCGAGGGGCTGTCATAAGCCCTGTAAATGCATACACTTTCATATTTCCTTCTCAGAATTTTTTTTTCCTCTCTGTTGCAACAAATTGAATTTATTTCCAAAGAGATAATTTAGTCCTTTTAAGAATTTTTGGGGGTATTTTAAAATATATTTTCATATGAAAACAGCTGGTCAATGTATAATTAAAATTAGTTGAATTACCATTTTGAGAAGGAAATAAGGATATTAAGGCGTCAAAAAGCATTGAATTCCAAAAGATTCACCATTTCCGTTGAAATTATCTCTTAGAATAACAATATGTTTTTGAAGATAAAATACAGTATTTAATCAATTATTGTTTTACGGTGTTGGCATTGAAGTGGAGTGACCCAGCTTTAACATTCAACACTTTTTTGTACTTATGTAGATTTGAACTTGTATTTGCGTGTCGGGTGTTTTTATTGCAGATGTATTTTGCATTCCAATGATTTCAACTTGGCAAAGCAAATCACATATTGTTTACTTGTAGATCATAGAAAGTGGGAATAACAAATATGAAATAAATTTATTTATTTAAACAAATTTATTGATATTAACAAGCAAAGAACTTCAGCCCTACGGGAAATTGAATACAAAAATGTTTTCTTGCGCGCAGTAAAAATTAGAGCCTTAAATTGTACGGCAAAGTTTCTTGAAAATGTACGAAAAAAAATATAGGTATTTTAATAAAAACGCACGATTTTGATTGACGTCACTGGTTCATATGAACCAATCAATGATATGAGAGCTGTGAAGGATATCCGGTTGGCTTACCGTAAACGAACAAATGGGAAGAACTAACAGAGAACCACCTCTGAAGTCACACGCGGAGTTATTTTAGAAGCACAAAACTTTAAATAATCATAGCGCTAATAAAACGATATGTAAAAAAATATATTTTTTTTTAGTTTAATAGTGTATTAAGAAAGAAAAATTAAAAAAAGATACCGGACTTCCTCATTACAAAAGTAATAGAGAATACCTTAAAGAAGGGAATGTGGAAGTCTAGGCATCTACAGGGCTAATGACCTGTCATTGGCTGTTTTTAGTGGCCACTTTACACACTGTGTAACATTCACCATTTGTAGAGAGGCTGATCAGGGTCAGGACAAAACACAATCTTTTTTTGCACACAATCTGAGTCTTTTTTGCACATTATAGAATTTATAAAGTGGTTTCAATATGTTCGTAGAAATATATATATATATATATATATATATATAACCCTTATCATAATAGTCTGATATACAAATATATATATTTATAATAGTATAAACATATACATATATATATATATATATATATATATATATAAATGTATATATTTATATACATACATATATATATATATATATATATATATATATATATATATATATATGTTATCCTAGTAATATAATTGAAACACATTATATGTATATATATTTATATATATATACATATAATGTGTTCCAATTACATTACGAGGATAACTTTTATTATAACACAATCGTATTTATTCTAAGTACTTGTTGTAGTGTATCAGTGTTACTATTGTACATGTTAGTGAGCGTTAGTATATATATATTGTGTGAGGGTGTGTGTATATTTGTATGGATGTGTGAGTATTTTATGTATGTGACAATGTGTGGTGAATATAAGTGGACTTATTAAACAATGATTATCAAAAATTACTGTTTTTTTTTTTAAAACCTTTGGAACCTGGAAAAATTAAGTAACATATTTCTTTGTTTTTGAAGGGTATTTTTTATATTAAGCATAATAGATAGTATTTTTTTTAATGTTTATATGTATGATGGGTAATTCTAAGCACAAATTTATATTTTCTTTCGGCGGACATGTCACGTCAAATATTATTTCTGAAAAAGTTTTGCTCCTCAATGCTTGATGAAAAATTTGTTGTAAAATGTACAATTCCCGGGCCGCAAAAGAAGTTCTGGGCCGCCAGTCGGACAGCGCTGATTTATTTAATAAACTGTACATGAGTATTTTAACAAATTCCTTCGTGTTTGAATGTAATCTCTGAAAAAAAAAAAAAGATTTTTTTCATAATATTTTTATATCATCATCATTCCCCTTTTAGCATACTGTGGTCCATAAGGCACTGGATTCGTAAAAAAATGCAGCGTATTTTATCACCTTTGTCACATGGAAGGTAAGGTGATCAGTCTTACGTTTTATGTAGGCACTAGTTCAGGCACAGTGAAATATATTGACACGTGTAGTGGCCTCCGTGGTGTAGTGGTCAAGACGCTTGACTCACGCACGGAAGGTTCCGGGTTCGATTCCCGGTGAGAACACAAAAATTAAAAATGTGATTTTTCTCAAGCCTGGTTGTTCTGTAATGTAATTCACCACTGTAATTGGGCATCCTGGCCTGTTGTGGTGCAAAAAAAAATGAAATGAAAAAAATGAAAAAAAAGAGTTTAAATATTACTGAAAATTACAATAAGCTTGTTTAATTAAATTAAAACTTACATAACCTGGAAATGGAAATCAACTTGACCACAAGGCGGACAAATATTTATGAAAAAAAAATGCAGTGAAAACAATTCGAATCGGGTTGTGGAACCGTGGCTAGAGTTGCGGACTCACGGATCAGAGGTCCGAAGTTCAAACCCCACTCTACCTCAACTTGATTCCCATTTCCCAATAGTGAGTTATTTACAACTCAACAATGTTTGATTATGTCCAAATGCTTGCAGACTGGCTGGATTTCCTCCCTAGGGAGTTGTTCGTATTTAAATTTATTTCAACAGAGAGGGAAAAAGTTTTCGAGAAGGGAATATGGAAGTCTAGGCATTTACAGGGCTTATGACCTGTCATTGGCTGGTTTAAGTGGCCACTTTACACACTGACATACATTGTTTGATAAAGTAAATCCACAAAATTTGTGGATATTAAAAAACAAATTATCATTTTGTGATTTTCCATGTAAAATAATATTTATTTTCTCTTTGCAAAATCACTAAAACAAATTTAGTATGCAGACCGGTATAAGAGCACAACTGTTCGTTTATCAAGGCTAAAAAATAAGCTAAATATATTTTTTAAATCTCATCAAATAAGAATCCAAAACGTTGTCAAAAATAACCTTCTAACCCAAGCAACGATTTAAATAAGAGACCCTTGCTAAAAATGTTTAATAATTTGAAATATCGTTTAATTTAATCCTACTACTAACCCCATATTCTTTTTCTGAGAATTTTTTATTTATTTCAAATTACAAAAATGTACAAAAAATAATCGTAGTCCCATTTTTCTAGGATAGATACAATTAAATATTATTAGATAAAAATACATTTAGTAGAACATAATTTTAAAAAAATGTTTGATTCTCGGAAACCTTTTTAAAAACCAATTATAATATATTATTTAACATTAATTTACATAGGTCAAGGGTTATCGGTAAATAATTTAAGGAAATGATTTTTTAGTGTAATTTTATTTCCATTCGTACACTGGTAAGAAATTGTTTTAAGGGGAATAGGCAGTAGGTTGTATTAAGTAGAGGCAATGTAAAGGAGTGACCTCAATCCGAATTCAGAGGAGTGTACAGGGGGTAATTGTAGACAATTATGAGATCGTGTGCGATGATTATGTATATCGCTGTTGAATGTAAGCGTTAAATTTTAATTTCTACCGATTGACCTAAGATTGACTTGAAATATTTAATAAATATGTGATTTTTCATTGCAATATTGTTTACGCCTGTGTCTTAGGATGAATAATACATTTTTGTACTCGTGTAATATACTCGAAGGGGGACCCAAAAAAAACGGGAATTTCGCCATAACTTCGCTTTAAAACTAAAATCGCTGGAAGGCCTAAATAACATCCTGATATGTGAATTTAAAAAATGTTTTGAACAACGAAATGATCGTTTGCAGAGGTGCGTTGTAATCAAGGAAGAAAGTGGAAATAAAATTTGGTGTAAAAATATTCAGAAATAAATAAGTTATGACGAAATTCCCGTTTTTTTAGGTTCTCCCTCGTATGAGTAATAGAATCCGAATCATGAACAAGCGTTTACAACTCCACAGGAAATTTCGAGTTAAAATCTTGAAAATGAAATCGAATGGAAAAAAGTTTGTTCGCCTAGTAGTGTAGTAGTTGGTGGGTTCTTCTACTATGCTAGAGGGCCTGGGATTGATTCCTGGGAGGGTCCAAGTTTAGGTAATAAGGTGATTTTACATGTAAGACCTTACCTTTTTATGATCAGAAGGAGATGATAGAATTGCGCTGCATTTATTTTATCAATGCAGTTTCCCTATTTACCACCTAATGCGGACAGGAGTGTGATGATATGAATAAAAATAGCCTTAAGCCTTTAGAATCATTTTGAAAAAAAACAGATACACGAGGGTAAAGTCGATGGTAAATGAAATGAAATTATTAACATATAAACAAAGAATATTTTACAATACAATGATATTTGTTCATAAAATTATAAACTCTAATAAAAAAACAGAATTTCGGAAAAAAATTGATCGGAACCAGCATGAACACGATCACAATACTAGAGAAAAGAACAAAATTAGACTTCCATTTAGGAAAAAGGCAAAGTCACAAAATTCAATTTTATTTAAAGCAATTAAAAAGTATTACGAAATGGAAAAAAATATTTATGAAGAAAAAACATTTAAAAATTTAAAATAATAGTCAAGACATATGTGATAAACAACTTATAAATTAAATATATTTGCAATGTTATTATTAGAACCCACATAACAATATGTATGATATGTGTGCCCTACTTTAAGATTTAAATAAATAAAAAAATAAAAGAATTTAAAAAAATTATCAGTTTCAGGAATTATGGTGAGGGTGTAGGTTAGTGACGTTTCGAGTTGCATAATCGTAAATACCCGACGCGTTATCTATTTGGGTTGCTTCGGTATCACTCGAAAATACGTCTCCCGTTCGGGATGTTTCAGAACCGTTCGGGCGCTAGCGATTAATAAGCTCTGTTTCATTTCATAACGTACCGAAATCGCCCCCGAGTAACGCCTGCTAACGTCACTCAACACAAGCATTCCCATTTTTATTTGAGTCTAAGCCATCAATATCTAATAAAATAATTTGGTTTCTTTCGTAATGAGGAAGTTCAGTGGTTTTTAAAAAAAAAAAATATTTGTTAATAGACTGTTAAACTTAGTCATTTTTTTTTAAATTTTTATATATCGTATTATAGGCGCTACGATTTTTCAAAGTTTTGTATTTCTGAAATAAATCCGCGTGTAACGTCAGAGGTTCATTTTCGCTTATTCTCATTCAGTTCTTCCCATTGGTCCAGAAGCGACAAGCAGACCGGAAATCTTCCATAGCTCTTAGATTATAGGTTGATTCACATGAACCAGTGACGTCATTTAAAGTAGTGCGATTTTATCAAAATATTTATATTATTTTTTCTGTACATTTTCAAGAAACTTTGACATTAAATGCTCTAATTTTTACCCCGCGTAAAAAAACATTTTTTGTTTATTTATTTTATTTTTGCACCACAACAGGCCAGGAGGCCCAATTACAGCGGTGAATTACATCACAGAACACCCAGGCTTGAGAAAAATCACATTTAATTTTTGTGTTCTCACCGGGAATCGAACCCGGAACCTTCCGTCTGTGAGTCAAGCGTCTTGACCACTACACAACGGAGGCCGCCTGTATTGTATCCAATTTCCCGTAGGGCTGAAGTTCCTCATTACAGGAGTGGATAATGCGTCAGGGATCTCCATACGATACGTCTGTCAGGTGGATACCAAAACATCCTGAAGGGATAACGCGTCGGGTTTTTACGAATACGCAATCGGGTAAGTGCAAATAATGCGTATTAAAACTTGTGTTTATGTCAATATGTTTCTTTTTTGGGTGATACCGTGTGTGTTGGATTTGTTCCAACGTTTTGGCTACCATTGTAGGATTAATCTTCAGGGTATACTGAGTATTTTGTATAAAAAAGTATGTGTTTAAGTACAAGTAATTTGTACCGTGTCGCAGTCGGCAGTAGGCACATTTTTATTCATTTTAGTAGTATGAAGTACAGGAAACCATGTTGAAACAAAAAAGAAACATATTGATAACAGTGACCGTGAAAACCTTCGCACCTATTGTGTGTATGTGTTTAAAAAGGTCTCTATAAATACAAAAGTTTAGAATAAATTATTAGGTTGTACTTACTTTCTGATCGACATTTTTTCGCGTAGTCAAAATGATGATTATTCTCATATGTCACACCATCAGAACCACAAATTGGGTTATACTCCTGTCTTGTGATACATTCCATAGTACAATCTGGAATAAAACTGATAAAAAAATCACATTATCTATTTTACACAAACGCCATAAATTGCACAATGTTTAAGTATGTCCAAATGCTTGCAGAATGGCTGGACTTCCTCCCCAGGGAGTTATTTATATTTAAATTTATTTTAACAGAGAGGGAAAACATTATTGAGAAATTAATATGGACGTCTAGGCATTTACAGGGGTTATGACCAGTCATTGGCTGGTTTAAGTGGCCACTCTACATACTATGTAACATTCACCATTCTGTCCATGTTTCAGCATCCACATTTTCGCAACTCTTCTATATGTTGACTTTTGTGAAGTAAAAGAGCTGAAACCTTTATTATGCGGGTATTAATGTAACAGAAAATGGCAAATTAAAAAAAAAAAGGAGTGCGGCTAGAAGTAACAGGCGCCATTCGATAGAATGAAGGCTGTCTAGAGACCGAATACTTACTCAGTAAAAACCAAATGCCACTTATATAACGCCCGCATAACATATATTCTCCTCTGCGGATGAGAATTGCAGAACATTTGTCTCAGAATAATCTTGGGTATACGGTGGTTTGACTTTGTTGGAATGAAGTACTAAGAGAACGGACGCAGCAAAATCCGGTGACGACTGTCACTAAGCTGAGGCGATACGGTATGCTGGGCCATGTACTGCAAATGCTTACTAGGAGCCTTAACCATGCTTGCTGACTTTACAAGGCATCAGGTTCTCAACATCCTCGACATCTACTGCTGACTGTTTGACGGCAGTTTATGTCAAAACTTCGAGACAAGAACCTGATTTGGGAGGAACTAGAAGCCAATAGAGTTGCATGGGGGTTTTTTGTGGACGCCATATGCTCTAACTGTGTGTTTGTAAATTAATTTATCTTTTATTTTATTACTTCTTATTTCTTTTGATTTTCTCTTTTCTTTTCTTTAAAAACAATATTAGTCTTATCTTTAACTCAATGTTTATTGTACCTCAAATTGATTTTATTAAGCGACACACCTATATACATAATTTTTTAAGTTACGTGTATTTGTGGTCGCAAATCTCGGAGAGTAATCAATGGATTTATTTAAATTTTTGAAAAAAAGGCATTTCCTTATATTTTACATAGTCATAGCAAATTAAGATATTAAGTTAAGCAATGTGTTTTTTTAGTAAATGTATATTTGCTCGGCTATTTTATTTTCACTCCTTATATTTTTTATCAGACAAAGCCACAGCGAAGCGTGGCCGGGTTCAGCTAGTTTTACATAATTTATGAAAGATGGTGGAGTTCTATAATTGAGGATATATGTGAAGAATGATACCAATGCTTACTTACAAATTGATTGTATTTCATGCATCCTTGTTGAACTTTCAAATATTTTTTTTTAAAACAAAAAAAAAACTGGGGAAAGGACATGGAATGACTCTATCAACAGGTTTATGAAACCCCGCATAGATTGACATAAAAAATACATTGAATAATCTTAACAATCTTTTAATATATTTAAATCTACAATAGGTATAGTCATGGCAAGATCTAGGCAAACATGGCAAGTGTGGCATCTCAAGTCAGGAGTGATAACACCGCTTGATTCTCGAATGTTTGCTTTTGCAGTGGGAACACGTCGATAGTACTGTTTAGTGAGATTTCGTTAGCACTTTGTATCCCGGAGAAACACGCGATTATATAACCATACGTTGTGTCCCTGTCCCGTGTTTTCACGTGGTTTTCCAGCTGTCTAAAAAAGTACATTTTATTGACATCTTGTGACTTTTATTAGTACTTTTTCACTGCTGGTAAACCGCGTAAAAACACGAGATCGGGACACAACGCATGGTTATTATAATCATGTGTTTACACGGCTCTGGGATACAAAGCACAAAAAAAGGAGTGAAGCCCTGTATATGTGCGATTATTGCAATGCGCAATGTGACTCTCCATAAAGGTCAATGTTGGCCAAACTATCACACAAAAATGACATATTTAATTATTTCAAATGAATATGCGAAGTTTGAATTGATTTAACCTAGTATTTTCATAATTATGATACTTTTAAGAAACCATTCGCAAAGCATGAAATTTCACAAAAATGGGCCGGGCACAGGGTAAATTCTATGCGTATTCGGCCGGTGTCCAAAGTGTTAACTGTTCTTAGGATCCTTGGCAGAGGGGAAAGGAATCCGACGTTGATTCTAAAATTTCCCACAGCAAAGACAGCATTGGTTTGCAAGGTGGGGTACGTAAGGTTAATTTGAGGTTCTTTTGTCCGAGCATATACTAGAGTTCTAGACAGCATGAACATGGATTGTGTTAAAAGTATTGAATATTTGTTATTGAAATTTGAAAAAGCGTTTGAAAAAATAAAACATTAAAATATATTTTTTGATGTTATAACTATTATTTTTTTAAAATTATACTAACCTCTTAAATGATTTCCCAAAAACCTCTTCCAGCAATTTTTCATCTATCATTACTTCTCTTTTTATTATTCTGGGATATTGCATTGTAATCGATATAAGAATGATGGCTAAAACAAGACATTGAATTATTACAAAATACGACCATAGCGCCGACCGGTCGACCGCGTAACCATTTCAAGTGGCCCGCCTGTCTGATGCGTCAAAATAAGACTAAAAAAATTCGCTTCCATAAGATACAGAACATTTTTTCCCGTGGGCAATTAACAATAATGTACCCATTTTGTTTACCTTTCATATAAATAACTTCAATACAAACAATGTTTTAAATTTGTCTAGACAAAGACTGAATTCAACCCCCTAGAAATCTGTTAATATTAACATATTACAACAGAGAAGAAGAACATTTGAACGTAGTTATGCAGAAAGCAGCCAGTCCACAATTTAGGGAAAATGAGATATTAATGTTATTGGAAGCAGTAAAGTCGATTCTATGTTCTGCTAAAAACAGCCAGACCGATTTCACATAAAAAAAACTGTATTAATCACCTCCGGAAAAAGGTGTTGATCACAAAAACGGCATTTCTCAATTTGCAGAAAACACCCACAAAACTATAAAAATCGTATGGTACCTAAAAAATATTTTGAACTGGTCAAATACACAATGAGATTCTTGTTTGTAATATATAAAAAAAAAATTTGTATTCATTGTTTATCGTTTGTTAAAGTCAAAAACATTCAAACAATTGTGTAAATTTTATAATTCACTCTTTTTACAAAATGGCTATTATTTCAGTTTCACTTTTCTATGGCTGGCTGCTTTCTGTATAACTACGTTTATTTTATGGAAAGGAATATAGAAGTCGGCGTCGTGGTGTAATGGTCAGTGCGTTTGCCTACCATGCAAGAGGTCTGTTCCTCTGAAGTTTCGCGGTCTGGCCCCGAAAAACCATGTATAACCGTATATAATAAACTCACATTTACAAAATTGATATTTTTGAGTTAAGTATGCACAAACGTTTCTGAATATATTTGCTCTCCGCACAATTGATGACAGGATTATTAATAATATTTACATTTATGTGGCCTTAAAAGTAGAAAGTCTTTGTAATTTTCTTACTCAAATTATATATGTATATAATAGGGACACAATGATCAATATGTCATTGTTATTTTAAAAAAACATTTAATACCAGATGGCATAAGTGAGGGAACTACTCGTTAGCTGTATCTTTATTTTTGCGAATGAATGTTAGTTTACTGAAAGCGCAAGTATGTATTGCCTTTTTAACAAAAAAAATATTTTTTCAAGTAGTGCCACGGTTATTTCCGTGCTACGATGTTATAATTCTATATGTTTAATAAAATACGTAATAAAAATATAACAAAGTATGTACTTACTGATGTAATAAAATAAAATGCTTTTCATTTTAATGTGGATTCAAACTCGATCAAAGTAATAATAAGTAATAACAGCTTGCAAGCTTTTTGATGAGAAATGGTATGCGTAACTCAATTTTTTCCTTATATACGATTTCTTGTTGGCACCTAAGAAAATATAATTTGGTATTTGTTGAAGGTGTTATATTTATTTACTGACAAAATTCAAGTATCATCAGGGTACGAAATAAACAAGGTAAGTCGTCTCAATTTAACGATGACCATGACGTTAAAGTGGTAAACCCTTTCTGAATTGAATTACCTTCTGTGGAAGAACATACTACAGACTCACAGGTATAAATTGGCGTAATGGTAAGGCACTGAAGTACATTTTAGGGTTGCCAGACTAAAACATTTCCAGATTTCTTATGGAATTAATAAGTGTGTTTTTTTTTTAAATGAATTATTTAATGTAATGGAACATCGGAATGTTAAAAAAATATTTATATCGAATGAAAATGGCATATAATTAAGAAAAATCCCTTTAGTCAAGAGACTTCATCTCCAGAAAATAACTAAAACTTTTTGTATAATAAGCTCTGGTGCGTGTAAAAGAGACTATCACTCCCTCTCACTTCTGTTCAATGTACTTCATAGTCCTAACGTTCCTATATACCTGCGTGAAAAATTTCAACGCTTATCAGTTCATGGTTTACCTCTTCGTTCTCATTCTCAAGGCACTCTCTTAATACCCATACACAATTGCTCTTTCTTCTCTTACTCATATAGTGTCCATGCAGCTCGACTGTGGAATCATCTCCCATCCACCACCAAAGATGTTACTACATTATCTCGGTTCAAATCGCGTTTGAAGAAACATCTCCTTTCTCTCCCTTAATCTCTCCTCCTTTCCTTTTTCCTCTTTTCTCTTTTTTCCTTTTTCCCATTGAGTAATAGTTTTGATTTAAGGTAATTTATAAACAAATACGTTTATTTCTATTTTTATAGACTTTCAGCTTTTTAATCTTTTTTTTTCTATTGAATATGTTCTGTAACTTGAATTATAAAAATAAAACGTTTATTTTATTGGTTGGTTGGAAGAAATTGCCATTTGGAAATAAACCCGCCAATGTACAAATAACATTATGTACAAAAAGTTAAATAAATAAATAGACATAACTTATTACACTTTATTATGAAAATAAAACTTTGGTATTAGTGTTACAATTTTTTTATATATTTTTTAAAAATAAGAACACTATTATTGTTTCGGGAGAGCACTCCTCCCATCGACGGGTGATAAATTTTTATTTTATTTTTTATTTTCTTTTATTCAGGAAACATACAGTACAGTTAAAAAGTTTAATATTTTACACAATTAGACTTAATTCTAATGGACCAGTGAAGTTTCCATATTAAAAAGCAATTATATGTCAGGTTAATTATGAAAGTATAAAAAAGAGAAGGAAAAAGAAAACATAAATGAAAGTTGTTTAAAAATTAAAATTTAAGTGAAAAAAATATATTTTAAGGTTTGTAGTTTGTAGTGAGTATTTACAAATGGAAATAATATTAAAAATGAAGAAAATTTGTAAGAGTAATTAAAAAATAAGAATGGAAATAAAGAATGAAAAACATACTCAGATGTAAAAATAAAATAAAATACTAATAACATTTTTTTTAAAAAAGGAAAAACATAAACACATATTTATTTTAAGGGATTCAAAGAAACGATGAGAAGAATCTTTAAGTGAAATATAAGACAGTAAATTTAAATTTAGGTCAATTTAAAAAACTGTCAATTTGAACTGACTTTAAAATTAATGACACATTATAGTAAGAGCAGCAATATATTGATTTTATTAACATATATAATATAAGTAATTAAAAGTAGTTTAAAAGTATAAAAACATGCCAATGGCAGAAGAGAAAAAAGAAAAAATAAAGAAGGAATAACAAGTATAGCAAGTATATAAAACTAAAATAGTAAACACAGAATATTGTTCACAATATCATAGAATTTAAACAAAAAATAAACAAATTAATCAGTGAAACTTAGAGCAGGGGTTTTTTTTATTCTATTTATCTAAGGCGTAAGCATATAAATGGATAGTTATCTAAAATACAGATATGAAAACATGATAAATGAGGGAAAGGACGTTAAGTACAATTTATTTCTTAAAATTTAGCACATAAGTGGAAGTAACAATAATTAAAGGCCATAAAATGGTACAAGATCTTGTGCAAGTTCTTGCGCAGTTTTTTGAACAATAATTATTGTACCAAATCTTGGGCCATTTTATTAGCTGTTTTACTTTGGGCAGTTTCTTACGCGTAAGCATGCGCAGTACGTAGTATTCGACGCCATTTGCTGTTTGACATTTGACAGTTCGCAAATCGAGCTATTTAGTGACGACGCTGTTACCGACCATTTATTATTATTTTTGCGATCAACAACCGACCCAAGGCTTCCAAATCAACATGGATTGTGAACATTTGCTCTTAGCAGCTTTTGCAATATTTACAGTCTGCAGTGTACCTAAAATGTTCTTCCTAAAAAATTACAAAAAAACTCAATGCCAAAAAAAAGATTTGATCTCAACTATTTTAAATGTTTTCTTCGATTATTGAAGGCATAATTTAACATAGAATTTAAGGAAAACGTGAGATTTTTTTATTTTAATAACTTTCCCATTTAATTCATTATCCTCAAAATCATTGTTTTAGTATATTTTATTTGAATGCTTTGTCTTTAAACATGAATTGTAGTTTTTAATCGAAATTTCAAGAGGCGTAATCTGCCTGTCAAAAATAAATTCTATTTTAGTTATATACTACTTATAACTGAATTTTTATCAGAAAAATCTTTAAAAAATACATAATTATGAAATATTTATTTAGGTTTTTTTCATATCACAAAATTTGAAAAGATCCGCGTTTTAAAATAGCAAAGTCGTATTATATTCTTACTTTTCATCAGAACAGACGTAACATTTGTATTGTTGGGTGCGCGCGCAGATATTGGTTCAAATATTGGTTGAAAAATACGCGTTCTATCATTTTCTGAATTTGACCACAGATTTATTTTATTTTACATAGATACTGGAAAAACATAATATTTATAGATATTGAGTTCTACGATAAAATTATCTCCTCAGTATTTCTCTTTGCTTTTGTAATAAATGTCTATTATATATCTAAAATGGCTTTATATATTTAATTTAATGCGTTTGCCAGTAATTTGTTTTTTTGACGAATAAAAAAATTAAAACAAAGCATTACTTTTTGTTTATGATCTCTTTTATTCCCTTTTAAATAAAACGCAATCAAAGAAAAATGCCGTGAACTTTTACTTTTTAAATATAAATAAATGGATCTTCATCTGAATTCATAAAATTAATTCAGTTCGGCAATTCAAGTCAGAACTACGGGCCGCGAACCTTATTTGGGAGGATGCGCAGGAACTGGCAGCTGACAGAGAGATGCATAGAGGCTTTTTGTGGACATTATATGATCCAACAAGGGAGCGATAGAATGAGGATGAATAACATTATTTAGAACAGCGTTTTTAAATCATGGTTTTAAAATTAAAAATGAAGTGCGTGTTTAAAATTATTCATTTTAAAAAGAGTGACTAATTAAATATTATCTCATAAGTTTTGGTTAATATCTCTAAAAAATAATAAAATTTTAGAAAACATACAAAAAACTTTATGTACTTATATCTCTCTACTAATTTATTAAGTTTTTTCATAAATAAATCGTTGATTTGTTCTTTGTTAGTTTTTTCTCAATTTGTGTATTGGATAAAAAACATAACACAAACAACAACAAATAATTTAATGGGCCTTGAAAATTGAAATTTACTGGTGACAATATGTTTCTTTTTTGGGTGATACCGTGTGTGTTGGATTTGTTCCGACGTTTCTGCTACCATTGCAGGAGCCATCTTCAGGGTAAACACGGTATCACCCAAAAAAGAAACATATTGAAAACAGTCACCGTAAAAACCTTCGCACCAATTTGACAGATGACAGTTAACAATATAACAGTGGGATGCGCGCGCAGATATTGGCTCAAATATTGTACGAAAAATAGGACGTGTTCTAATTTGACCACATATTTCATCCAATCTGTGTATATACGGCACAATATTTATTGGTAAGATTTCTTCTTCAACTGCCTCTGAAATAAAATGCATTCAAACATAAATGTCGTGTACTTTTATTTGTATTTTAATTAATATATTTATATCTGAATTAAAAACATCAATTCAGTTCGGCAGTTCAAGTGAGAACTACGGGACGCGAACCCATTTTGTGAGCTGACAGAAATGCCCGGAGGCTCTTTATGGACACCATATGATCCAACAAAAGATCAGATGTGGAAAAATGATGAATAGTATTATTTGGCACAGCGTTTCTAGATTACGGTTTTAAAAAAGCAAAAGGAATGCTCCGGTATTAATTACCTTTTACAATTTTTGCTAATTGTTCTCTCACTAGCATTGATTTATATTAATATCTAGAAAATAATACAATTCAAGAAAACTTAAAAAAAAACATAATGTAGGTACTCGTAAATATCTTCATACTTATTTTGTTTTTTCAATAAACAAATTGTTGATTTTATAATAATCTTTCTAAGTTTCCATTTAAATTGAATAAATAAAATTACACAAGCAACAAGAAATAATTTAATAAGCCTTGAAAATTGAAGTTGACAGATGACAGTTAACAATATTATTGTGGGATGCGCGCGCAGATATTGGCTCAAATATTGTTTGAAAAATAGGACGTGTTTTACGTTTTTGGAATTTGACCACAGATTTCATCAAATTTGTATATTTAAGACACAATATTTATGTGACCAAATTCTGCACAAGATCTTGTACCATTTACTGACCAATATTATACGGGCTTGAGTCTCAGATTTAATATGTGGGAAGACATCGCTCGGCTAAGATTGTTAACAGACGCTGGTCTAAGCGGGTAAGTGGAGTGTGGGAGGTCGCAAAGGGAACATAGTCAATAAAGGTTAGGAGTGATTAAATGTGTGATAATTGATTAGATTGTTATCAGAATTTAAATTTTTGTGAATTTCTATTATAATTAGATTATTATTTATATTACTGCATTTGTTATTTTCTTGATGCAGGAGTTTTAAGGTGTGATTATGAAATGAGTGGTTACTATTTATTATATGATTCGCGGATTCCGAGAAATTATTATTGGTCAGGCAACGGCGGTGTTCGTTTAGCCTAGTTTTTAAATTTCGCGCTGTTTGGACAACCCCCCTGCTCTAAGTTTCACTGATTAATTTGTTTATTTTTTGTTTAAATTCTATGACATTGTGAACAATATTCTGTGTTTACTATATTACAATATTTGAGTTTGTCAAAATGTTTGTAGTCAAAATACTGGATTTCACCCCCTCGGGAGTCATTGAGATTAACAAATTACAACAGGGATGGAGAATACCTTGGAAAGGGAATATGGAAGTCTAGGCATTTACATAGCTTATGATGATCAAACATAGGCAAAATGGTGAATGTTACACAGTGTGTAAAGTGGCCACTTGAACCAGCCAATGACAGGTCATAAGCCCTGTAAATGCCTAGACTTCCATATTCCCTTTCCAGGGTATTTTCCATCCCTGTTGTAATTTGTTTACTATATTAGTTTTATATCACCCTTCGATGGGAGGAGTGCTCTCCCGAAACTGTAGTAGTCTTCCTGTAAAAGAATAAAAATTGTGTAACATCAATAACAAAGTTTTATTTTCACAATAATTAATAATGAAGTGTAACGAAGTGAATGCCGATTCAATTAACATTATTATACTTTATTTAAAGCTATGCTTTAGTTGTTCATATGCCAGCAATTCAACATACTCGTACGAACATTATTTGCCGTCAAAAAAGATAAAGAAAAACTGACCTTAGAATATCCTATGGTGTATGCGACGATTTTTATTTTGGTGAATACTTTTCTGGGATGATTTATTTAGGTTTGATTAGCACAATGCAGCTATAAATATCTTCAAGAAGAAGCCTGTCTTGATAAACACAAGTCGAAGCGCCAGCCAAACTCTCTCACGCGTTTTTGAAACGACAACGGTACATCGGCAAATCAGGCGATATTGCCGACCAAACAAAAAACCATCTCGATAGATATCGGCGCGACATCAAACTGCACATTAATTAACGAATGTTATTACTGTGAAGGTACGAGTCAATTTAATTTGTTCATTCTTTACCGGGAACAACTGTCGCGTAAATCCAACTACTGGCCACAACACTTTTTGTTTCCTCAAATACGACATTATAATTTTAATACACGTTGTGTTCCAGGGTAATAGCTCATACAACTTTAAAATGTCTACTGGAGTACCCCAAGGATCAGTACTCGGACCACTCCTCTATCTCCTGTACACCAAAGATATAGATAATATTATCAAAGAATGTGGATTGTGGTCTCACTGCTACGTAAATGATACGCAAATTTATTTTTATTGTAAACCGAGCGAGAGAAATGTGCATGTTGATTTGATTAATGGATGCATTGAGAAAATAGGAAACTGGATGGCTGAAAATAAACTTACATTTAATCCATCTAAAACGGTACAACAATGGATGGCTTCAGCCAGACGACAGAATTTGATTCAGGATACGGCACTACCCGATGTAAGGAGTACCGCTTTACCCACCGTTAAACTACTGGGAGTCATCCTTAATTCTGACCTTTCTCTTGACGCTCAAATTAGTAGAACGATAAGTTCATGCTTTTACCAGCTGAGACAGATTAAATGCATCCACAAAAATTTGCCAGTTGATGCCACCCGTCAATTCATAAATGCGTTTGTAGTGTCTAGAGTCGATTATTGTAATGGTATCTACGCAGGTCTACCAATGAATAAAATGACTCGCCTACTTATATTTGGAATCTCTTAATTCAGTTATATCACTCCACTACTTCGGGAATTGCACTGGCTACGTTTTCCACAGAGGGTAGAATACAAACTATGTTGGCTTATGTATAAGTCACTGCACAGCTCTGCTCCAGAATATCTAAGGGAACTTTTCATTCCAGATGAACTAGCTGACAGACGTCTTACGCTTAGATCAGCTACATCTACGTCGAAAAGAAAAGTTATTATACCTCTACGCAAACAGCGCACTAAATTCGGCGAACGTGCATTTACGGTCGCAAACCCTACGGCATGGAATGCTCTCCCAGCAGAAATCCGAAACTGTGAGAGTGAAGTGATGTTTCGGAAGAAACTTAAAACCCACTTGTTCTCTAAATCATTTGAATAAATTCTTAGCATGTGGTGGAAAAGTACATTATTGTTCTTAAATAAAAAGGAAAAATTAAATTTATATATTTATATAATCACTTTGTAAAGCGTCCTTGAGGTATTATATTACGAAAATGGAGCTATATAAGTTATTCATAATAATAATTATTATTTACACCTTTATGTGAAATTTCATTGCACGATTTTATTATGTATAAAAAAATCAAAAATATATTGTAAATACCACTATATTCTAAAATTTGGAACTGTTTTTTGAATTTAGTCAATTTTGTCTAAGGAAAAAGACCATTGGAGGAGACTACCGCGAGAAATCGCATAGATTTAAATATAGTACTATTGAAATCTTTTTTATCTGTGGTATTTTTTAATAATATGCATGCTTCCATTTTCTATTATGTTGTATACCAACTCAACAAACGGTTTTTTATTAATATTTGTAATATGCTTATATGCTGTCGGCCTCGTGGTGTAATGGTCAGCGCATTTGCTTACCATGCAAGAGGTCTCGGGTTCGATTCCCGAAAGGGTTAATATGATATATTTATTTCATAGGGTGTTTTCACACTAAAATATTTCATAGTCCCTGGACTGGTACCTGAAGCATAAGACTGATCATCTTACCTTCATGTAACAAAAATGATCAAGATACGCTGCGATTGGTGTACCAATGCAGTGCCCTATGCACCATTGGGTGCGGATAGGGAAAGATGATGAGATGATGAATATGCTAAAACCGTTTTTAAAATCAAATCCAACACATTATTTGCTCCGATTCACGGAACTGCTATTTTTTAGAAAGCTCGCATACTATTGATTTCACGTGTATCGTATGGTAAAAATACGATTTGTTTTAAATAAATGAGGACTTTGTGTTTTTATAAAAAATAAATATTTTAAATTTTTTATTTTTTTTTACTAAAAAACACACTGAAATATATAATTAACATTAAAAACAAAAATTTTAAAGATATTTCTGAAAAATTTAATTATATTTGTAAACACCAAAATTTTATTTAATTATTCGATAAGTTATTATCTCTGTATTTTTCTCTGTACTGTTGCTATTTTATTAATAACTTTTTTATTTACATTATTTTAATATTATATAACATTAAACTTCCTGTAAATATAGTTGGCATGTTTTTTAAACTTTTTTTGCAATAATTTTTTATTATATTCGTGCGTTTCTACCTGTTTAAAAAAATGAGTTGTAATTTCAACCCCTTAAATTAAGTTTTAAATTAAAAAAATTCCTTTTGAACACAGTAGATCTAAATTACAAGGTGCCCCAAGGATTTTATTTTTTGACCCTGATTTAAAAACTAACCTACTGATCAATTTACATTCATCTCGGTGCACCAATGCAGCGCTCTATCCACCATTAGGCAACAAAAGAGAACGGTCAAATGATGATATTTGAATGAACACCCGGGCTGAAAGGGTTAGAATATTGCTAATGTTTTAAATTCAATCTTTTACCTTTCCCAGTATAGTTTATATTTTTTGTTGCGTTTTCATGACGCAGATAACACTTCTAGAAAATAATGGCTCTCTGTAGACTGGGCAAACTTCACGCGACACTTTGACACTTTTTTATGGAAATGTGTTTAAGGTTACCTATTAATAATATTTTTGAAAATACAAAAAATACATACTTACTTTGTAAAAAAAAACTGAAAAATATGCGCATATCTAAAAATACCCCGTTTGCTCTGTGGCGTATATTTGGTATTGGTATTCAATTTGATCAGATGTCCCAAATCGATTTTTAAATCATGGTGCTTTGCGAAATTATCTTTATAGCTTTAAAAAAAAGAAATGATGATTGCTACCTTTGCGATGGATTCATCTCTCAGGACATTCTCCATATATTAATGATTGTCCTATGTTTGAGCCGAGAGGTTACACTGCAAACAAATGTTCACACAATACGGACAAATTTTGAAAACCGAGAGGAAGTAATAAAAAATAAAGCCAATGCTGAAAAAAACATTGACTTTTTGATAATTTTGGTAATAAAAAAAATAAAAAATAATAAAAATGGACCGAGACCCGTGAAAAATAACTCCTGTACAATAAATAAATACTAGGAAAAAAGCTTTGAATGCATAAACAAAGCAATAAATAACTGGAACAAGAGGAAAGGTTAAAATAAAATAAAACTATTTTTAAAGGGCCGCTTACATGTGGACAGTACAACATCGTCTTGTCCCAGCTCCGTGCGTAGCCTTGACTGCGCAGAACAAAAAACTGGGTTACGAGCGAATTCGCGATAAATATTATTAATTTCACACTAAGATGTATCGAAATTGTCAAAGAACGAACTGAATAATAATCATAAAAAACTTTTTGCGTCCATTTTTGTAAGAAATATTTTTGGGAGCGACACGTTTACGCCAGAAAAATCGCTATTATCAAAAAGTTCTATCCCTTTGTCTTTACAGAAGGATGTGGCTGGCTGCTGGCGGCCGCGCTCGATACTGGGGGTTTATTTTTTTAATTTTTTTTTTTTTAAAGGAATAACCCGCTAAGCCTCTATTTTGAGGCTTGTCAGCAGGTGGAATAGAGGGGATATGGAAGAAGGTAATGAAAAATACACCACAACACCCAGACCAATTGAGAAAAAAATCTTTCTTGGATTTTTTTCTTGCAACTGGCGGGAATCGAACCCGCGACGCCAGTTTCACAGATAGCCGTCTAACCAACTGCGCCACGGCGCCTGTCAATTATTGTTCCGCAGAGATAGCCTGCCCGTCTATCTCGGTTGCAATGTCTCAGGCTATTTACACATGGACAACGATCGAGTCTTGCGACAAAACAGAATTGAATGTTCGATGCATAAATGGCCTTTATGAAGTTAGAGTCAAATATTGGTTTTCATATAATATTTTGATCAAAAAATTATAGATAGTTCAGTACATAATACTGATAAGTTTTCCTTTTTTTTCATAAGCTCTTTTAAGGCGGTTTATCCAGCCAAACACAATTTCGTTTCTGTCATATGACGGAAGTGGGTTTTAAAAAGAGACAACAATATATTTGTCCGCTAAGCAACCGCAAAAATGAGATTTTTTAAACCTGCATGGCCATGAATTTGAATTTGAGCTCCAATAGATACTTTTGTAATATAAATATGTATTATGTTACAGTACGGACTCACGGCTCAATTCATTTATGATATTTGGATTATAAATATGTACTCACCTATCTATCATTAATTTTCGTATTTTTTTTTTTATCGTTTTTGGATTATTATTTATTCCTTAGTCTTGATATATCAATGTGGTGGATATGATTAAATAAATAAAAAAAATATAAAAAACAAATATTTTATCATTGATGAATATTTTATTATTTATCCAAATACATATCCAATTACATTGACAAATATATTATTCTTAATAAAAAAGCAAAAACAAGATAAATAATACCATTTAATTATTAATAAAAGCACACCCATTTTATCTAATACTTAAAATACTTTTTGTTGAAGCTACACTTTATTTATATACAACATATAATAATCTAAGCAAAATGTAATATATTTCTCTACAGCATTGTTATCAAAATTTGCTTTAAGACTTCGTGAATGTGACACTAATTGAGAAGGAAGTATTGTATCCTATCCATTTCAGTGGAATTAGATAAATTGGGCGAGCGAATGTTTTCTTCTGATATCCGTTCACATCTGGCTAGAACACCCCAGTTAGGGGTGAAAAAAGCCAATAAAAAATCTAAGAAGAAGATGTCCGTTCACAAAAATACTCTGCACATTTGTTGTGATCACCAAACATGTGATTTGGAGTATTGCGTATGTCGCCGTATAAATTTGAAATTTTCTGGCTATCACTTACTTTTTCATTTATTCTTTATTTTATTGCACATTTTACAGCAGTTCTTAATTTCAAAAGCTTGCCAGTCAAATGTTTTCGGTTGCTAAGAGGATATCTGGTATCAGAAGTCAAGTTGCGCAATTTTATGAAATAACTTCTAAGCAAATGATTCCTACAGTTAGATCTGCGTAAGGCCTGGCATCTAAATAACACCGTGTATTTCTATTGATTTTTGGAAACCCTCATCCAGAATGCTAGATTCCATACTGGTCAAACTTCCAATATGATTCTGAAAACAATCTTGTTCAATTGCTACAATATTTGTATTTACTGTAAGAGCGCATGTCATACAAAATTTATATCGTACTTCCATATATAAGACTTCCAAAATGTTTGGCTTACTATAGCTGCAACTAATAATTATTAAGTTATGATCGCTTGGACCAGCAACCATCAGCAACAACTGTAACTAATGGTATTTCATCCTTATTCACATTTCCAATCGACTCGGCGTATTCAGACTTTCGTTTCGCTGCATTTTTCATTTGTTTTAGAGCACTAATTGACCACCAATCACAAACTTTTTCATGGACCTTTGCATACGTTTTAGTATTCATGCAAGGAATATTTACCATCGACGTAAATTCCTCTAGATGAGAAAATCCGCTACCTATGCTCATAATTCCAGAAACCAGCGCGTGATTTGTGTCAATTTTATTTGATTCATTACAACCTGAATGTATCGAAAAATTTCTATTTTACATTTCACAATAAATGTGACGTAAAAACCTTTCCGAATTTGTAATCTAAACTTTGAATTGATAATGGCGCACTGTAAAGCATGGTCATATTTTGCTATTTCTTGTAATTGTTCATAAACAAACCCCAAATCAATTATTCTGCGTCTACTAATACTAAAATGATAATTGTCCTCTTCTTTATTTCTTACGTCCAAACAAGATCCAACATCTTCTCTTAGTATTGTTTCAGATACCTGTTGAAGAAATATAAAAAAATATGGTATTCGCAATATACAACAGTGCACAAGACAATAAAATAGGAAACGTTAAATTATTATGTTCAAATCATATACATCAGAATCAACTCTAAAAAAAATGAAGATCGCACTTAATCCTACTGAAATAGGTGTTAAAATAACAGGAGTGAAGCAAATTAAAAGTGGGGGAATAGTCATTCACCCAAGTTCTCACGGAGAAGCTTTAAAGCTTGCTAATAACCCTGAAATATCTGGTGCTGGATTAAAAGCAACAGTGGCGACTTATAGGCTCCCACGCATTGCCATCCATGGATTGGAACAAAACACCTCACCCGATGACGTCATTAATGCGATACATCTGCAGACTCATGATGAGACAGGTATACCGCTCGAGGATCTAAAGAAACAAGTCATAATGTCACATAAATCTGGCCCTCGAACAGGGACATGTACATTTATATTTAGAGTTCCTCCCTCTGTGCGACATTCTTTAATTTCTTTCTCCAAGTTGGCCATTGATTGGGAGCTACACAAAGTCAGAGACTGGGTCGATTACTTGAGATGTGGTCATTGCCAACTTTATGGCCACATAGCATCTCGATGCACTGCTGACTCACCTACTTGTTCCCACTGTGCCAAACTCGGACATAACCGTGATGCCTGCCCCAACCCTGACAAGTCTCCGATATGTGCCACATGCAAATTCTTTAAGAAACCCGCCACCCACGTAACGGGAACTAGAGATTGTCCTGCCCGTCAATCTGCCGAAACAAAAGAATTGTCACGGATTAATTTTTTAGTCCAAAGTTAAAACGTCGGAATCTCGAACGTAGTTTCTCTATTTACTATCAAAACATTCGAGGCATAAACACTAAGTTAAATACCTTGAGATGTAATCTTTCTACAGGATGTAAATACGATTTTCTATTTTTTACGGAAACCTGGCTATCTGACAATATCATGTCAACCGAACTAGGACTAGCTGAGTATAATATATTTCGTTGCGATCGTTCAGTATCTTCAAATAAAAGACGAGGCGGTGGTGTCATGATATGTGTAAATAAATTGTATTCTTGTTACACCGTTGAGTCTTCTAGCAATATTGCAGATCAAATTATATTATGTGTTTCAGTTGGTTCCAAAAAAATGATTATTGGTTGTGTTTATATTCCACCTTCTTCGTCTATTGATACTTACAAGGCCCACACAGAATTGGTAGAGCGAGTTTCCACTGATGCAGCTTCTGTGCTGATATGTGGAGATTATAATTTGCCTAAAGTATCTTGGATTAATGATGGAAGTGGAGTTAAAACACAAAGCCCCAATACCCCTCAAACAGCGGTGGTAGTAAATTCATTTGCTTACATGAACATGTATCAATTAAATTTCGTAAAAAATTGTTCAGGATACTGTCTAGATTTGATTTTCAGTACTATACCTAACATTTCTGTATTAGAATCTATTGATCCTTTGTTGCCCATCGACAAGTATCACCCACCACTTGATTTTAATGTTACGCATGCCTTTAATATTGACTCACTTAAGCCTAACGATAATGCGCATTACAAGTTTGATAAAGGTGATTATGATGGGTTAAACTTATATTTCTTGTCCTATGACTGGAGCACTATTTTTTCTTATACTGATATTAATGAGGCTGTAATTAACTTTAACCAATGTTTGAATGAAGCAATAAATATGTTCATCCCCAAAGCTAACTTTATCCGACCAAAGTTTCCAAAATGGTTCAGTCCGTATTTAAAAAACTTAATATTTGAAAAAAAAAGAAATCACAAATTATATAAATCAACTGGCAACCTAATAAATTACCAAATATTTTCCCAATTGAGAGGAATGGTAAAAGCAGAGACAAGAATCTGTTACAGTGTCTTTATTAGCAATACTGAGCAGATGATAAACGATGACCCGAAAAAGTTTTGGAGATTTGTTTCGGATAAGCGTAGCGATCACCATATACCGTCAATTATGTTCCTCAATGACGGACGAGCAACTAATGGTGCCGACATTGCAAATCTTTTTGCAACTCATTTTTCATCCGTTTTTGCAAATAATAATTCCTCATGCTGCGCTATCCCTTTACAATATTCAAATACTATAGATTTAAACAGTTGCACAATTTCTAATAATGATGTTTTCCGTTCTATGAACAAATTAACTAGTAAAAAGACCACTGGGCCTGATGGTATTCCAGATTTATTATTAAAAAATTGTAGCTACACTCTCTCTAAACCAATTTCATTCATGTTTAATCTCTCTCTGTCATCTGGTGAGTTTCCATCCTTATGGAAGATAAGTTATATAAGGCCTATTTTTAAATCAGGCGATAAATCTAATGTTAGCAATTATAGGCCTATCTCAACATTATCTTGTATCCCTAAAATGTTTGAAGCTATAATTGCTAGCAAAATCACGCCCATGTTTAAGAATATACTGATCGATGAACAGCATGGATTTAGATCTGCCAGATCAACCACCTCTAACCTGGTAGATTATACCCAGGTTATTGTCAAAGCACTCGAAAATGGTCAGCAGATTGATGTTCTTTATACAGATTTTTCTAAGGCATTTGACAAAGTAGATCATAAAATTCTCATGTATAAATTACATGCCTTGGGAATAAGAGATCCATTACTATCATTTATTAAATCGTATCTAACTAGTAGGACACAAAATGTTCGGATAAATAACTATTTATCAACCAGTATTGATGTTACATCGGGTGTACCTCAGGGTGCTCATTTGGCACCCCTGCTTTTCAATTTGTTTATTAATGATGTTGCTAAATCATTCTCTTACTCTCGTTTTTGGCTCTTCGCGGACGACAACAAAATTCTCAAAATAATTCAAACTTTACAAGACTGCTTTCTTCTTCAATCAGACATTAACTCTTTTAACCGATGGTGTAAAGTCAATAAATTAGAACTAAATATTAAAAAATGCAAAATAATGTCATTTCATAGAACAAAACAACCAATTTCCTTCGAGTACCTATTAGAAAACTCCAAAATTGATGTAGTCAAGTCCATCAGAGATTTAGGAGTTGTTTTGGACTATAAACTGACATACAACGAGCATATAGATAATACAGTAAATAAATCACTGAAATTACTTGGCTTCATTAACAGAATATCCTCTGATTTTACTAATGTCCGTACAATCAAAACTCTTTATTGCTCAACTGTTCGCCCTCTTCTTGAATATGCCTCAGTGGTCTGGTCTCCATTCTATGTCAATCGCATAAATCACATTGAATCAGTCCAACATCGCTTGCTTCGAAAAATAGCGTGGATGCTTGGACTAGAGAGAGATAATTATTCTTATGCCGAAATAGAGTCAATGTTAAATATTTCTAGTCTACAAAAACGTAGAACTAATATTGACTCCATATATATGTTCGGCATACTAAATGGTATAATCGATGTTCCATCATTACTGGGACAAGTAAAATTCAATATTCCGACTCGTAGATTGAGAAACAATGAAGTACTGTTCATCGATCAGCATAGAACAAACTATGGCCTAAATTCTCCAATGACCCGCCTTTGTCGTATTGTTAACTCAAGACAGGATCTGGACTTTTTTGGTTTAAGTTTACAACGATTTAAACGAGCACTAAATAAATAGTCCAGATCTTGTCTCGATGTCCCTTATGTTTGTCAATGCTTCTTTCTTTTTTCTTTAAATGTTTTAAACTACTCTTTTATTTGTAATATTTAAACCTTATAAATTGTATACATGGACAATGTCCGTTAATAAATAAATAAATAAATAAATAAATAAATAAATTAACATAATTGAGTTTTCTAAGAAAAGAACCCTTAATGAGGAACGCGATAAGTTGTGATTTTCGTTTTAATATGTATTTTTAATCACCAAAAAATCCGAGTTTGACTCAAATAAATATATAGTTCCAAGTCAAGAAAGACGTGACATGATCAAGTACAATAAATATTTGAGTTGTCCCATGTCGGAATAATCGGCGTGCGCGCATGAGAAGATGCATGAATGTGAAAGAAGCATGCCACGTGTGCCAGGACAGAGAGGTATAGCGTTCTATCCTATATGTCTATTCCTTTGGAGAAATAGCGTAATGGTTAGTTATTTAGTTAGTTATAAGGCATAGCATAAATATGATGCGAGTATGCCTGGATTTATAAGTATAACAAGTGCTTGAAGGTGGACATATGAAAAGTCACTATAATTTAAGATAACGTGCTTATGCACCTTATCTTCTGATGAAGATGTATAAACATGGAGGAAACAAGATAAGTTCGCCAGGATAGATTGGTGTAGCGTTCTATCCTCTCTGCTTAAATGCCGTAATGGCTAGTTACTAGTTAGTTGTTTATAATTAATTAAATTAGGTAATTAAATATATGACAATACATACGGATGAATAAAGAGTATCGCAATTGTAATTTTCTGCATTATCATCTACATTTAAACTACTGGAAACAATATGTTTGTCTGTAGAACAAGTTTATGTTTAGGTAGGTAGAGGTTTAAAATGGTTATTTTAAAAAACGCACTAACAATCAACATAACATCAAGTATCCATATTTATTGGATAATTCAAGGCCTCAGAAAACAAATTAATCGGTTGGTAAAGTCATTTTAGTTTCTATGAAGCTCTGCGCCTCACATATAATATGCTAAAGAATACTTGATTCCGAAACACACTGTAGTTATACATGCAAAAATATAAAAAAAAACTCTTACCTTTTTCTTTCATCATTTATCTTGTCAAATCTTTTGGTCTTGCTACGACATTTATTTTTTCTTGTAAAACTTTTATCTTTAATTGTTTTGTAGCCCATTTTCAATTAAAAAATCACAGAAAAAACGTCTCGAAAAATTCGACACAGAACACACGTCCGTACTCAGTAAACGCCAGGGGCGAATGCTCCTTATAATCGATTACATGCAGCTTGCCATATTTTTTTGACATCGTAAGTAATATTTTATAATACTGTAGTATTATTAGGAAAAAACACATCACCAAAAAAATATATTACTTTTCTTGGGTAAGTAAATTTATATATTCCTTTATTCCATACAGCGACCAGTTGCGCCTCTATTGGCCAAAATTATCACTACTGGATTACACGAGATTACTCTGCTCACTTTAAAATCACTAATTCAAATACGTCTTTAACCTAAAACTTTAGAATCTCGTTCGAAAAATTACACTTGCGATTACAGTAAAATTTTGCAGCTTTCATTAATGCAGTTTAGTCTTTCAATACTTTTTCATAAGGGCTAGTATTCTTTAAAATACATCAATTTGACTGACGACAGTCTAAGGGAGGTGACAATATACGCACTCGTTATGTGTGAGAAAGAGATAACGAATATAATTCGTACGTCTTAACACGAAAGTTACAATAATAAGTAAGTAATTGACAGTAATTGATCATACTTCTGTTTCGGTGGTTTGAAAGTAAATTTGCTTTAAAATTATTAACATATTGATATTTTAATCGAAACGAATTGATATTTTAATCCATAATATAGTATAAATCCTTTGGTGGGTTTTAAAAAAACAAAGATTCGCCAATTGTTTTTTTATTGTAATTCGTTTTTGTGCATACGATGACAGTTGAATATTGTAGGTTATTCTTCAGTATCCATATAAACTTTTAAAATTTAGTTAGAGTTATGATAAAAACGTTAATAGTGTATAGTGTTAAGAATAAATATATATGAAGAATTATAACATGTATAACTTATGTCGTTTTGTGAATACTAATGTGATATAAAAGTCGATGAAACAATGATTCTTAAAACGAAATTTATGTTTCGTTTGGTGAACTATCGCACTCGGTAAGGTAAGGGATACTTTAAAATTATTTAATTATTATCATTTATTAAGAAATAATGTTTTATTTCAAGACAAGTTATAATAGTCTGACTTAACCAAAGATGCACTGGTGCGCTAATGAATTATCTAGTTTATTAATTACTTTTTCGACGCTTAGCCGAAAACGCGAAATAGCTGCGCGGTTGAGTCGTTGCTTTCTAACTATGAAGGCGGGCCGGGGGGTTCGAGTCCTCAGGGGTTTCAGTTTTTTTTTTTGCAATTATGTTTTTTTAAATTGTATTTTTTAAATCAAATGTTTGTGCTACATTAGAAAATATTTTTACTGAAACTATTAGCCGCTGGAACCAATTGTTAGGAATTATTTATTTAATATAAAATACACTTGTTTTTTATATGCCATACTACCGCTATGGACATTTTATGAGAATTTTCATAGCTTACCAATTTAACAACTCACCGCTCGCCACTGGTAAACGCCCGAGAGAACTGATACTAAACTGTACGTTTTGTATATGATTGATTCTAATGAAAATACATGATTTTATAATATTAATGACATGAATATTTTAGCGTTTTTTGAAAAATAAAAAAAAACCACTACTAGAGAAATGTATGTTGTATAGAAAAATGTAAAAAAATCACTTTTAAAAGTAATATACATAAGAAAGAGCGATTTAGTTTCAACAATTTAACTCGAAATGACTCTGAAAGAATTGTGTTTAACGAAAATTACACGCTTTTTTTGAAAAAAAAACTATTCAACTGATTAGATAAATAACAGATCTTTTAATAACTGCAATAAAAAATATTGTCATATTATATCTTAATATTAAAACGTTTCGTTGAAAATATTGAAAAAAACGATAAGTGCACTTTTCCTTGCAATTTTTTATTCAAATAAAATTTAAAAAAAACATTTTTACTTCATTGATCCACTAGGTAAATGTTCATTTTTTTATGTGGTTTTAAATTTTTTTATGTTAAACTTATTATTAGACTCTAAAGTTTAGTTTGAAAACTGCCTTTTTTTGCTCCGCGCTGAATGAATTGCCTTATTGTTATTTAGTATGTTACTTTAAAAATTAAATGTATTTAAATAATTTTTATGTAGGTATATAGATTGATTCTTATAATTTTTATTATTTTTATACGCTTTTTATTTTATCGTAAATGCTGAATGAATCGCCTTATTGTTATTTAGTATGTTACTTTAAAAATTAAATGTATTTAAATCATTTTTATGTAGGTATATAGATTGATTCTTATAATTTTTATTATTTTTATACGCTTTTTATTTTATCGTAAAAATAATTTCACAAAAAATAAATCCTTAGACGTGGGACTGACTAAATATCAGCTTTTTTGAAACAAAAATTTAAATACGTTTTAAGCGCAAATCAGCGTAAAAATGTCATTTTTTTTCATCTGAAACCCGCATTAAAAGTTTGAAAATAAAAAGTTTTTCAGAAAAACGTGATTTTCATTAGGTTGTACTCAAAATCATCAGGAAAAATCTCATTCCTTGGTAACATGGCAACTAAGGATATTGGCATGTTAAAAGAAGTACTGAGTACATTTTTCCAAGAAACCATACTTTTTGTAACTCGCACCCAAAGTAAGACTGTTCTAAAAAATTCTTTAAAATACATTATGATATAATTGAAATAAATTTTTTAACGTAATGCTGCAAATAAAAAATACAATTTAATTTTTTAAATTTACATTTCTTATTTATTTTTTTATAAAACCCCTCAAGGTTATAGAATAAGTATTATAATGTCTAGTCATGTCATATGTCGTCTGGTTAGTGTAGTCATCGTGTGCTTTTTCAGGTTGATTTTAAATTTGTCTCCAGTGTAATTTTTTAGTGGTAAGGTAAGTCATTGCTGTGTTAAAGTCCATTGTAATGTATTTTTTACTGTCCTACGTTTGTCTTTACTTTTTTAATGTCATAGTGTTGTTGTTGTCTGATAGACGAACCACGGCTGATATAGTGTTACTCACCAACATAATATCTGATAAAATAGATTCCCCCGAATTGGTTACCCGCATTCATCTTAAGGTACACCACAGAGACAAACGCGTTATACACAACTTTTCCACATACCTAAATGCAGAACAAATTCGTCAAAAAACGCTTCGATTAACCGTATTATGGATACGTATTACAGGAAATTTAAAGACATAGACTTATTTACCAAAAATATTAAATTCATCAAAACTGCCATAGGTAATAAATTGTCTTTATCCGCATCCTCCTCTCCGTCGCTCTCTATCCCTGAACAAATATAAATTGTACAGTGAGAAGATCTTTTAATATAATTATGTATCCCCGTACTGCGGGCTAACTGTTTGTGACACCTGATTTTTTTAATCCGAATCATTTCTATTAAACTAATATGTTATTCTTATTTATATATTATGTAGGTGCATATAATATGAATTTGTGTGTTCGTTTTCAATCAACGTTCGCGTATTGTTTAAACCTTATTTAATTGTTGTCATTATTTCGTATTTACTGCATTTTGTGGTTACCTACCGTATTGTATAGGACTCGTCGCACATTATTCATTCAATGTGTATCAGTTAAATTTTAAAATAAAATGCCCTTTTCTTTTTTTCAGACTACGGTTTTGAAATTTAACATACTTTAAAAAAAAATACAATTTATATCATTTCGTCATTTGAATTTTAACAAAAAGGTTTGTAACTTTTTACTCAGGTCTTTATTGTACCATTTTTGATACAATTTACAAGTTTTAAACAATTATTTTTTATACTTACACATCCACACCCACACACACGCACCCTTTCCCTCATTTATTCCCACACGCACATGTATCCTCTCCCTCATTCATTCACGCATACACACATTCACATACACATGAATACAAACGTCACACAAATACAATTTCTAAACTTCTTTTCTTATACATTATGTGTCATTATATTTACAGTGGATTTTTTTAATTGGCTTTAGCATTGTTAAGATTTTTCTACTTATTTTGTTTATGTAATAGCTGTAAAAATCCCAAATAAAATAAAATAAAAAAATAAATTATGTTTGTGGATGTCGTCAATTTTGGTTACTTTTATGCCATCGTTTAATATGATTCCATTGCATTTTAGGGTAAAATTTTTATGTCTCTCAATTTTCGTCAAGTATTTTATGTCAAACTGATGTGTTTTTTCATACAATTCAGTCATAGGGGTCATGTAGGGTATGCTGGATGTTAATTTAGTTTTTTTTTGTTGTTGTCTTTGTATCCTTGTTTTGTCTGTCTTGTAACCGGTTCCCCCGAAGGCGATCATGTAACTCAATTTGCTTTTAACATAAGCTTGGTACATTATGATTTTAACTGTTGTAAGGTGTAAAAAAATCAAGACTAAACTATTTTGAATTATTGTAATATTTACTTAACAAGTAATTGTGAGTTTTTAAAACGGCTCTACATTATTAGATATCTTATTCATATCTACAATTTTTGTGTTACGATAGTTTTACGTTGGCAGTACGGTATGTAGGATTCCATATGAATATATTCTTAAGAAACTTGCAAACCAACAAACAAGATGTTAAATAAAAAAGAGATTTACAAAATTCTGCTTGGATATTAAGATTATAAAATAAGTCAAACTTTCATCAATAACCAAAATTCACAACTACTCGTAAGTAGACATCCGAGAAAATTGAACAGATATTATTTGTGTTGTTATTTATTGACAATCTTGATGGGATTATATTGTTTTCATGTGATAACTGACCTTATTACAACACAATTTCATCAAGAACAACCCTTTACAGAACGATAATACCGATCCACAATTTCTCCTTCTTCTCTAACTCATATAGTGTCCATGCGGCTCGACTGTGGAATCATCTCCCATCCACAATCAACGATGTTACTATATTATCTCTGTTTAAATCACGTCTGAAGAAACATCTCCTTTCTTTTCCTTAATTTCTCCTCCTTTCCTCTTGCCTCTTTTTTCCCCTTTTCCGTTGAGTAATAGATTTAAGGCAATTTATAAACAAATACATTTATTTATATTTTTATATATCTTTAGCTTTTTCATCTTTATTTTCTATTGACTTATGAAAATAAAACTAAAATTTTAATGGTTGGTTGGTTGGAAGAAATTGCCATTTGATAATAAGTTCGCTAATGTACAAATAACATTATGTACAAAAAGTTAAATAAATAAATAATAGAACAATAAATATTTAAGCATATTTAAATTCTCCATTATAGTACACCGCAAACAAAAATGTATCTCAAAATATTGTCCGTTTCTTTTGTAGAGAATTTTTTTTGTATCGCCATAAAATCTTACAATGTACTTCATCATCACCATAAGCTCGACAGCCCTGGGTAGGCTTTGGCTGAATCCAGGAGTTTTCTCCACTCTTTCCGGTCGGCTGCCTTTCCTCTTCAGTTCCACACTTCCAACATTGTCATATCTGCACTGATGCTGTCCATCCGTCGCATTTTGGGCTTTTCTGGCCTTTTTTGTCCTTGTGGCACAGAGAGTGTTTGACATTTTATGGGGCTTTCGTCTTTCATTCTAATTATATGGCCAGCTCACTTCGATAGAGTTGATTACCTCGGGCGCTCCGTAGATTTCATATAGCTCTCTATTGTAGCGACGACGCCAATGGTTGTTTTCTCTCACAGGGCCAAAGACAACTCTGAGGATTCTTCTTTTAAAAGATGCAATGGTTCCCTCAATATTCTTTGTCATAACCCAGGTTTCGGAGGCATATGTCAGGATTGGTTTAGTCAGAATTATGGACGGTATGATTTTAGTACTTTTTCTTGATAGTTTGGATCGTAATTGTTTCTAAATGTACTTACTTAAGATAGTATTTTGTTTTGTATGAATATATTCAGCTCTGTATAATGTTTACCAGTCTGAACATATACGTTAGAAAGTGAATGCCCTAATTTTATTAGTCAAATAAATATGGGAAAGTATACCAAGTATTTTAATTAAATTAATTCATTGTATAAGGTCCATCTCAGTTCTGGGTTTCTCCAATGAAGACAGATTGCTCTATTTTGAACAAAGAATAAATTACTACATTGCAATCCGAGTAACCATGCCACTTTTCTTCAAAAACGGTGATGGACAGACACGATATGGTCAATTTGTGGTTTGTTTTCCACGAGTATAGATGTAATATCAAACTTTATCTCAAAGGCGCTACTAGGATAAGTTGATTTATACAACCTAGATTTTATAAGGTTATCTCTATTATTATCTTATCTATTATTATTATTTTATCTCTTTCTGAAATTAATTTAAAAAATATTTTTGTGTACCATAAATTATATTATTATATATATACTTACTGTAAACTAATTTTTATTATTTGTTTTTAACATTAATTTGTTAATACCATTTTTTTTGGTTAAATTCTTTGCAAGTTATTTATAATTTGCTTTTCAATTCTAACATTTTTCCCATTTCCATATTTTTTTTTATTATTTACCATGCTAAGTTTCACTTTTTATTTTGTATTGCAGCATGCTTTTTTGTTTATACATGTATACAAAAAAAAGCATTGTTTATTTTTAAAATTACTACTTACTATGTTTGTATTTTTTAACCTAATTGTATGTACCTGTGCATTTTTTGTAAATGCCCCATGGGCTCATGAGCGTATTGTAAAGTTAAACAAAAATATCTGAATAAATAATTTGTATAATGATTCCTGCCATTTAGAATAATCACCTTTATATGATTTGGAACAAATTACTCTATCCTTCAGAGTTTTTTAAACAGCTTTATTCTGTAGTGAGATAATAATAAATATTTTGCAAATAAGTATTTTAATACAGCAACTTATTTTATATGCAAAATTTAAAAATAAATTACAATAAATGTGTATATTGGTACATATTTTATTTATTTTTAATGACAGGGTGACACTTTATACCACTTAAATACAGTTTGCGGTATTTTGCGGGAACAGGTTTAGGGTAGTGCAGTCATATATTTTGTTTTATGGTAGTTTTTGTTCTCGATACTTTATGGGGGTATATTTTATCTGTGCACGCACCCTTGATTGAAGGGGTAATAAACTGAGTTTTGTTTTCTAGCGATTCTCGTAAATCCTTTTCCTCTGGGCAGGTAAAATACTTACATTTTCACGGCCAGCAACCGATAAAAAAAACAATATTTCGAATCTTCTCGATTCAGGGCTAGTTGCAAAAAATGATGAAAACAAAATCAAAAGGTCTGATTAAAGCTTGAGAATTTTTAGAAAGGGGATTTTGCTGAAACATTATTTTTAATCATTATAAAGCTTGATATATGTTGGAGAAAGAATTACAGTAACTGGTTTTTTTATTTAGTGTCCTCATTATAACCTCATCTTGATTATTTATTCTGAACATTGTTTCCGATATATGGATTAACCCTGTCGTATTGCTGTACAAATGTAAGATTTTTAACAAATATTATTAGGGGATATGGAAGTCTAGGCATTTATAGGGCTTATGATCTGTCATTGGCTAGTTTAAGTAGCCCCCTTACACACTGTGTAATATTCACCATTTTGAACAAAACCAGCCAATGACAGGTCATAAGCCCTGTAAATACCTACACTTCCATATTTAATTCTTTAAGGTATTATCCACCCCCGTTGTAATTTGTTAATCTTAATGACTCCCGAGAGGGTGAAATCCAGACTATTGTCTACAAACATTTCCATCGTGTCATTATTGTGTTTTAGGGCCAATTGTGCCAAAAAAGCAAAGCAAATGGACAAATTGGTTTGTAAAAGAGAGTTGAAAGTAGATTGTAAAAAAAATATGTATTAATTATGTAATTACATAAATCAATACAAAAAAAACTGTAGCTGGGGACTGTTATAAAAAGCGTTGCTTCTCTGTGGCTATTTTTATTTTGGTATATTTAAATGTAAATCAGCAGTGCGATTCTGAATGCTCTCTCGGGGGCAAAGACAACATTACTAGCATGTATAAGTTGAACTTAAATTACGTGATAGCAATGTGTACGCTACCCCCGTGAGAACGTTTAAAATACCAGCCGAAGAGGACCCGCAAAAATGCGGACTGATACTACGATTGTTGTTTAGGGAGTTAGGCGAGTAAGGTAAGAGCAAGAGAGAGAGGAAGAGAACCTATTTTACTGCCTTGTATTGAAAAGATAATACTCACCCTTTATTCTTAAATGTTCAGTAGCTCAATCACAAATAACCATCGATCTGCTTAAAAATATGCTAAGCATGTAAGCGATTGCAATGAACAATAATGAACATGCTTAAGTTATTGCAGTCATAAGTCAACGCGTGTGTAATATCTAAGTCAACGCTCGTGACGTGTTTTCCTCGTAAATAAATACTGTTCACTGGCGAAAAATCGGTGTTTACTATAAAAAATAATACAATATATTGCATTTGCAAAAAAGTAAGGAGTATCCACTACAAAAAAGTGAAAATTAAATAACAATTTCTATGGTGACTGCTTTCATGACATTTGGTTTGCCAACCACCGGCTAAATGCAATAAATAGCATGATCAATTATAAATAAATTAAAATAGCCGTTTTTGAATATGTTCTATATTTACACCGGTGAAATTCAAATATGTGATTGCGCAGCAGGATTATACGTCGGGAAACATATTTATTTTGACATTTAATATTAGGTGTTCACGGATGTTGCATTACGATTGTGAATACGATAAGTAACCATGGTGAGAAATAGTTACCACGTCGCTTATTAGCACGTCGATAGTTATGATAGTTATTTGTTATTGAGCTACTGGTATGTTAAAGCTAAAATAAAATATCCTACATAAAGTTATTTTTTATCATATGTTTTTTGTCGTGAAAAGACATTTTTTAGAGAAAAAAAACTTTTTTAAAGTAAAAAAGTACACGTCAACGAAATAAATATAAAACTATATCTGTATAAATATTGTACTTATTTTTCAAAAAAACATAAACATGTAAGTAAAAACGGTTTATACACAATTCCTTGTTTTCAAATCACAAAGCATCTTACATACTAAATTTTCAGAATAATTTTATACCTTTTCCATTAACCATATAAAATTTCATGTTAAAAATACTTTTTTTTACTTATAGACAAATTACATAATCATCAAATATGTATATTCTTTGGATGAGACATTAAGAATTCGAAAAAAATACATTAAATGAACTAGATTAATTCAAAAACTATTTGTCTCTTGAGAAATTCATTTTGTGCTGCCAATAGTTCAGGGTGGACTATGGCAAAAGGAATTCTTCATACGCCACGTGTTTCAAAAAGGCTTTGACGGAGTTCGTGACCCCTTGTTTAAGTGCCTGAGCTACGGGTGGTCCGACTTCTTCTAGAACGTCCTTCCATATCTCATTCAAAAGAGCGTTTGTGCTTTCACCTAGAAATAAATAATGATCAAATTTAGAAGTATTTTGGTATTCAAGTGTCGGATTGTATAAGGAGTAATGACCAAATTTATGGATGCATTAGTATTCAGCAAAAGGGACACATTTTTTAAAAATTTTTGATGAACAGTAAACTTTACCAAAAGTTTACCTTCAATTAGGCAAACGACGGAAATTTTCATGAATTATAAATTCTTGGAACACAAGAATAATACAATTAAAAAATAATGTAAATTAATAGAAAAAAAAAAAGAAAAACGAGTCAATTAGAAAACCAATAAAAAACAAATATGTAAGCTGCTTATCGAAGATTTTTACCGATAAAATTGATAATAAAGGAATGCGTGGTTATGTAAATTTTTGTAATAAATAGAATCGAAAAGGATTTGAGTCAAAATGTCATGTTTATTTATTATAATATTGTGGGCAAAAATTTGAAATGCTCCGCGTAAATAGAGAAAATAAAAAAATACAGTTTTTTTTGTCAATATCATTTTACTATCTTATTAGAGTAGTAAATAAACCAATCGGTTATTAAATTAACATAATTTTTAAAAAATCCTCGGTAAATGTTTGTAGGAAAAATTTAACCGTTAATTTGAAAATTTTCTTTTTCCTTAGTTTACCTTATTTTTAGCCCACGGTGCAGAATACACTACTTTGAAAACGAATAAAAATTGATGTGATTCATAATCCGTTATCAAAACTTCTACAAATACATATAATATTAAACCAAAAGGATCTATAAATACGCGAATGGTTTGTCAAACTAAAAATAATGATGTGTTTTTTACATGGATTCAAATCAGGAAACAAAAGATCTTTGGACGAGCGACAAAAAATATTTATCTCTCATTCCATTTTAAGGTAGGAAGGACGCTAGTAGAGGACTTTGGTCGACAATGAAGGATAAGTTTGAAAAACAAACTCCTGACGAACTCACATAAACGTTTTAACGAATATTCGTGTCTTTTTTGGACCGAATAAAGCCTTTGAAACGGTATTCAGATCTCTTTTCAACTTTACAATCAGCGCAACGATCTGTAAAATCCAAAGCATAAAAACTCCCCTTTTAAAGTTATTTAATAAAAAAACGCAATATTATAAAAATTAATATTAAACTTCCGTCCATATGAATGTTGTAAATTTAGGTGAATACGAAAAACACTTTTTTTATTTCGATTGATAAGTTGATACGAGAAATAAAATTTGAAAAATAGATAAAAAAAATGAAATACCAATATCTGTTTATATAGGAAAAGGGATTAAGAGACAGGAAAAAAGAAAAGGTTAAGGAAGAGAAGGGAAAAGTTTCTTCAAATGTGGTTTAAAAAAAAGAACTGTATAAACATATTTGATAGTGGACGATAGACAACTGGCGTATTTATGTTTTTAATTTATTTTGCTTTAGCAGGGTTAATGTTTTTTTTAATATAAATTATGTAAAATGAATTATGAAATAGAATGTCCCTTTGTTTTTTTTTCAAATTTTTGAGCTACAGAATATTCCGTCTTTTGCTTGAGGTAACACAATGTTACATCACCGCGCTCTAACGATTTTAAATAACAGCTTTTGAAGAGTTAAAGCAAAATATATCAATACAGCTTAATTCGTTGCCAAGTTAATGTAGTCTCTGGAAAGATAAGATAAAGTAATAATAAATATTTATTTATCTTGTTATGAAAAAGCGTTGCTTTCATTTGTTGAGTTTCGGGAACATTATAAGTTTTGAGATTCCTTTAATCAAGAACGTCCATCCGGTCTTAATGTATTTATATAAAATCATCAAATCGCTGTCTTGTTTTTTTGTTAGACAATGTTTTAAAATTAAGTCAATACATAAATTAATTTTAATTAATGTTTAATAATAAATCTTTACATGGAACTTTGATTTTTTTCTAATACATATGCATTTAACATTTTTTAATTTGTAAAGCGGTATGATTATAAAATGAATACTACTCATTACGGAATAAATTCACACTACGAAATTACAAAATTCTTTGCCTTGATCTGCAGATTGCCTGACTCAAATTCTATAGGCGCTTTAAATTGTTATTTTGTAATAACGTGCAAGTAAAATTTAGTATAATTTATCGTCATAACTTTCATGATATTAATATAATTTAAATAGAATTTAAAATAGTACAAGGATTAATTTTTAAAGTAACTTTAAAGAAACCCTGAACATTCAATACGGAAAGTCTATTTAAAATATTTAAGGTTCATACAGTAGACACTCTTTACAAAATAAATTCTATTACATAAATTTATAAAGAAGAAAAAATAAAAGAATTTGAGATGAATAAGTCACTCAAATACCAACGTAATATGAAAATCCCTAAATTCCACACAAGTCATAGTCAAAATAGCTTTGTCTTCAAAGGTATAACAAAATATAATAATCCTTCTAAAGAACTAAAATCTATTAAAAATAACATGTCAATAAATAAATTTAAAGAAAATATAAATAAATTTTTTGAACACGTGTGGAAACAACTTCATTGAATTTTAATTAGAATGAATGTATTATTGTTATAATTTTTTTTTCTTTATACATCCTATGTTTTTTTCTCTCATGTACTCGTATATTTAAAATTATATAAACTCTTATAAATAAACAACTACAACAGTGTAAGTCACTCTCCAAGCACAAAAATAAGCCAGGAGTTAGGAGAGTTACAGTGATAACATTTACTAGATGTATAAAAGTAGATCTGTATTAAATTTTAAAAAACATGTATCTTTTGTAAAATTTATAAATAAAAAATAAAAAAAAGTTTTTTAATGAAGCTAGTCAATTTTTGAAAAAAGAATTCAGAAATTTATTCTTACTTCACGTTGTGTTCACAAAAATTTGATTAAAAATATCTAAACATAACAAATTGTGATAAATTAACTAAAGTCGAATGTATTGTTCATTGTTTTTAATAATCCATAATAAAAATAATAAAAAATAAAATAAACTCTACTGACTATTCATGGTACCCAAAGGTGCTAGAGCTTTTAGAGTGGTTGTATATAGTGTTTTCTCTGATTTCCAAGCGGGAAATTTAGATAATTTTCTATTTTCCTTGCTGTCAGCAATTTGACATTCGCGCTAGGTACCGTATTTTTCAAAACATAAGATGAACTTTTTTACTCCAAAAATTCAACCGAAAATCGGATGCATCTTATGAACCGATGCGTTTTATCGTCCATAACATTTTTTTTCTCTAATCATTGAAAGATGCATTTTGGGGTGCGTCATAAGGCGAGACAACAAGGTACAATGCGTCCAAAAAATACGGCATGCAAACAGTATTTTGGATGTTTTGATCATTTTGTGTTTACGTTCAGGAAATGCGTGATTGCGTCCTTAAGTAATTCAGGATATGGCAGTGCTGGTTTCCAGGTGAGATCCACATATGAATAGTTAAGATTATGAAGCTTATGGCTTACCTAATACTTTGTCTCCGTTGAAGAGATTATCTAACTTGAATGTGGCTTTTCCCACGTCATATTTCACGTCATCTTTTAAAATGTTTATATATTGCATTCCATCAGTTCCGTTGATGAGTTCATAGTCGAAAAAGTACTCAACTTTCAAGTTTCCTGGAAAAAAAAATTTAAAACATTAACATTTTAATAAATGCTAGTAAAATATTGTGCATAACCACTTACCGACTTTTCTGTGTCTACCGGTTTCGAGACGCACCCGTCATTTTGAAATTTTGATTGAAAGTTTATGCGCTTTCAAAAAGAAGCCACTTGAGTTTGAAGTGAAAGAGTGTCATATTTTTATCAATTGAAAATAAAGCGGATGCTTTGGTTCGGCATATTATAATTGAAGTTGTTCATTTACAAAACGATTTATAGAATTTATATTTTTTTTCGTTTTAGGTTTTTTGTCCATAAAAAACAGAGTGTATTATTAAAATACATTTTTTAGATAAATTATTGATGTCTCGAACAAGTAGAAGAGTTTGTTGTATTTGGGAAGCATGTTTTAAGTGATGGAAGAGTAGAAAAAGATGTTGAAAGGAGAGTGAATGCGGGCAACAGAATGAACGGAGCACTAAGCACAGTAATTTCTGATAAAAATATGTCAATCGAAGCTAAACTGGCAGTGCACAACGGAGTTTTAGTCCCAACACTAATGTATGGAAGTGAAACACGGAACTGGCAGAGGAAGGATGAAAACCGAGTGAACGCGGTTGAAATGCGATCTCTTAGACGAATGTGTGGGAAATCAATGTATGACAGGGTTACGAATGATTAAATCAGGCGAGAGTGTAAATCTGAGTCAAGTATAATTGATAAGATTAGGAAAGGGTCTCTGAGATGGTTTGGTCACGTAGAACGAATGGACGACGAAAGAATGGTAAAACAAGTATATATGGCGAAAATGAACGGCAACGTTAGACGAAGACGACCGAGGAAGACGTGGCATGATCAGATAAACGAAAATCTTAAGTCTGGTCATGTCAAAAACAGACAAAACCGAATGGAATGTATGACAAGATGTATGAATGTGGAAGAAACTAGGAATGTATGCCAGGATAGACATATGTGGCGGTCCATTTTCTCTGCCTACCCACCCCTACGTGAAAATGACGTGATGGTGGTAGTAGTTTTATTATGCCTTGATTCTTCTGTTTTGAAGGCCAACAGATTTTTTTTTTTTTTAAATAAATATTTTAACCATTGAAACACGGTCCCAAAATTAAAATGTTTGCTTAAATCGTACAAACAAAAATAATCTAAAATAAGGAAATATTCCATTTACAATCATTAGAGATATTTATGTAATGCAGTAAAATCAATAAATGCTAATTTAAGTTATAACGTGGGATGTCTTTGGTATTCAAACAATGCAATATTCAAGGAATTCGAGATTTTGGATATTGGGAAAGTTCACATGATGTGCACGGAATTATATCGTAAAATCAAACGTGCATATTCCATGGAACTGCAATTTCTATATTCCAACATGACCTGTATTCAGAACAGAGGATGGGTCCAACCGCACGCCGCATACCCAAGACAAAATGTTTAATTTGAATGAAAATATTACAATATTATTAAAGATAAGGGAATATGGAAGTCTAGTCATTTACAGGCTTGTGACCTGTCATAGGTTGGTCAAGTGGCCACTTTACGATGGATACAATATGGATGTTCAAACATCTAACTCAACAATATTTTGAGTTTGTCAATTTTTTTGTATACAAGGACTGGATTCAACTCCCTAGGAATCTGTTTATATTAACATATTCCCCCAAACTCAAAATATTGTTGATAAATCCACCTGGTCCATGAAAAAGTATAGAAATTGAAAAAATACTATTTTCAGGCGTTGCATAGTATGTAGGTGAAATAATTCAATTAAATGAATCTTACCCGCATAAATAAAGGTGTCAGCTCTTTAACTTCACAAACATCAACAGATGAAAGAATTGAAGGAATATAAATGTTCAAATATGGGCAGAATGGTAAATATTACACAGTGTGTAAAATGGCTACTTAAACCAGCCATTGACAGGTCATAAGCCCTGTAGATGCCTAGACTTCTATATTACCTTCTCTTAAATGTTCTTTATCTCTGTTGTAATATGTTTATCTGACTTAATTTTTATTGCAACGGCCATGCCCATGCCATGCCCCTCATTTTTTTCTGGGCGTTTTACTGTCTCCTTAAAGGCCTTCAGCCCCCACAAGCGGGGGTTATCGCCCGCTTTGAGAAAAGACGGGTTATATGAATGTCGGCCTCGTGTTATAGTGGTCAGCACGATTACCTACCATGAAAGAGGTCTCGGGTTCGATTCCCGGTATGATTGAAAAGAAATAATTATTGAAAAAGGTGTTTTTACACTAGAATATTCCATAGTTCTGATTCTTATTTTGAATCGGATTGTGGTCCCGTGGCTAGTGTCTCGGACTCACGGCTCAAAGGTCTGTGGTTTAAATCCCACTCTAGCCCAACTTGATTCCCATGTTCTAATAAAGAGTTATGTACGACTTGTTGCAAATGGCCCTCAAAATTAAATATTTTTGTACAAGTGTACAAAAAAAAATTAAAAATGAAAAATAAAAAAAAGTTTTGAAAAACGTTAGTACGCAAATACGTCTTTACTCTAAAAAAAATAATCAATTTATTAATCAACTGAAAGCGAAGTTATTTAAATATTGTTTTTAACTTTTAATCAGTAGCTTTTGTGCCAACATCCCTTGGTTAATCCTTATAAATGTTATTGTGCTAAACAAGTTTTGACTCCACTGGGAATAGAACGGTGAATGTGAGAACTAGTAGCTTGACTATTATCTCATTTTCATACCTCTAAACTAATTAAAACATTTATTTGCGAGTCATGTGAGTACACAAACTTATGTAGAAGTAAATTAACAGAATGCTAAAGGATCATATTTGAGGTTGAAATATAAATATAACATTTGATCAACGTTTATATATTCTAAATAATTATTCAGATGTAAGTTTGTGACAACAAAGAGGAAAACCATTTTTGAGAAGAGAATATAAAAGTCTAGTCATTTGAAGGGCTTTTGAACTTTTATTGGCTGGTTTAAGTGGCCATTTAACACAATTTGTACCATTCACCATTCTGCCCATGTTTAAAACTTCACAATTTTTCAAATCTTCCATGTGTTGACTTTTGTGGAGTAAAATAGCTGAAACATTTATCGTATGGGTGAGATTCATTCATGAATCATTTCAACTATAGGGGACGCCTGAAAACAATTTTTAAATTTTTATACTTCTTCTTATACCTGTTAGTTTAATTAACAATATTTTGAGTGTATCGAAATATTTTTAAACATGCTGGATTTTCTCCAAGAGAGTTATTTAGATTTATTGCAACAGAGTAGGGAAAAAAAGGGAATATAAAGGTTAACAGGGCTTATATCCTGTCATTAGCTGTTTAAGTGGCCACAACATTCACCATGCTATCAGTGTTAAAACATCCATAATTTATTATTATTATTAAGCAACGCCAATGCCTGAAAATACCTTTGAATTTTTATACTCCTTTTTACAAAAGTTAGTTTAATCGACTACTATGTATGCAAGGGAAGCGATTTGCTGATGAATGTCGATAAATCGAAAGTGATGGTTTTTAAAAGAAATGAATGTATGACTATTCACATTTGTGAAATCACTGTGAATGTAGTTATACTAAAACAAGTAGAGGAATTTGTGTGTCTGGGAAGTATGTTTACTAGGGATGGAATGACTGTGAAATATATTGAAAGGAGGGTGAGTGCTGGGAACAGAGTGATCGGTGCGCTTAAATCAACCTTGGCAAATAAATGTGTGTCGCAAGAGGCAAAATTAGCAGTTTACAATGGAGTCCTGGTTCCGACCCTGATGTATGGGAGCGAAGTATGGACTTGGAAAAACGAGGATGAAAGTAGGCTGAATGCTGTCGAAATGCGATCTCTCAGGCAAATGTGTGATAAAACTTTGTACGATAGATGCACAAATGTTGAGATCCGTACCGTATGTTAGGCTGAGACAAGCATTATCGACAAAATCAAAAAAGGAGCTCTGCGCTAGTTTGGACATGTAGAACGAATGGACAGCAAAAGAACGGCTAAGAGTATTTACAATGCGAATGTTGATGGATGCAGAAATAGAGGTAGACCGAGAATAGACATGGCATGACCAAATCCAACAAATACTTGAAGATGGACATGTCAAAGGTTGGAATAATCAGCCCGCGTGCATGAGAAGGTGTATGATTATAGAAGAAGCGAGATCTGTATGCAAAGATAGAGTGATGTGGCGTTCTATCCTCTCTGCCTACCCTTACGGAGAAACTGCGTGCTGGTTTGTTGTTGTTGTTGTTGTTGTTGTTGTTAGTTTAATCGACAGTGTTTTTAGTATGTACAAATGTTTTCAGGCAGGTTGAATTTCACTCCCTAGAGAGTAACTTAGATCTAAATGTATTGCAATAGAGAGGGAAAACATTTGTTTTCGCTTATTATTCGTTCGTGAACAATGGAGACCTGCGTCTTATACTCTAGTGTAGTGAAAGGCCTGACGAACATACGAACTCGTCTTAACTTGAGTGCTCGACTAAACTTAAAGTTTACACAAGTTCGCGCTTAAGTCTAATCTAGACTTTATAAATTCGGTGGATAGGTAAAGAAAAATATTTATAAAAAAAATACCTGTGTGTACTTACTTAATCTTGTCAAAGATTTTCCTTTTCCACTGAGAGGAATGATCAACAATCTTCCACTTAGGTCATATATGGATTCCAATTTGAGATCTCCAAAGATACGAATACTTATTCTTTTTTTGATAAGATCAATGCTGAAAAGAGAAAATACAAATGTTTATTAAAATAACAAAAAACAAAGGCCGAACAAAAGCAAGAGCTAAAATTCGATTTTAACGTTGATTTTCCTTTCAAATATAATAGGGAAAGGGTGAACAAAATGACGTTATGTGTTTATTTAAATCAATATGTTTCATCAATATGTCAATAAAAAAATAACCGGTGAATTGCTATTCTAGGTAATAATTATTTTTATAAGCTTTTTTTTATATTGGTTATAAATAGTTAAACCGGATATAGTTATTTCTTAATGTAAACCTGGTATAAGGAAATCTAATTAGTAAGGCCCTGAATGTTCTAAACTTGCTGCGCTCGGACTGGAAGCGTTGAATATTTAAAAAAAAACAAATAAATAATCAGTTCAATAAATCATTAAAATCACTCACTTGATTTTTTTAACTTCTAAATCTCCAACTCCAGTCATGACATTATCTCTCAGTACTATCTTGATCCCATCGGGTCCACTGTTTCCGAAGGTATTTATCTCCTTTACCAATAACGGTTCAAGAGATGGAATTCCAAGCGCTGGATCGCCTTTGGCAAATGTAGAGGAAACCGACTTGGCCACTCTCAAAGCACACTCATTTAACTTGGAGTGTGTTCGAGAACATGGTCTGATGTATGCAGCTGAAAAGAAATTAAAACATATTCGATTTCAATGGGGTTTTAAAATCACCAATTAAACGACTTATTTTAAAAAACGTAAACTTGAATTATCTAGTACGAACTGTTATACAATACTATCATACGTCAAGGGTCAGTAGCAAATAAAATATTAAATTAAAGCTGTAGTATAATGCATTTTATTCTAAATCGCATCATTTAAACAATAAAATAATCTAACTAGAGATAAAAACAATCATTTAGATGAATATACATTTGTATAAACCACTTTAATTTTGAGTTACACTTCGACCGGTTTCGAGGTTATTACCTCATCGTCAGGAATTAAACTGACCTGACGATGAGGTTGTAACCTCAAAACCGGTCTTAGTGTAAGTCAAAATTAAAGTGTTTTATACAAATGTATAAACAAATAAGTGTAAAATGTCATACCACAAAGTGAAAAACGTTTTTGATAACAATAATATAAAAACAATCGTTTTCTAAGGTATTTTTTTTTATAAAAAATATACTTCAACCTTAAATATCGTTAAAATATAAATACTTTTCAACCCATTTTCCGGCCCTTTAAATTTAAAGTAAACCTTAGTAAAATGGTTCTCATATTAAAACAAATTAGGTAAAAAAAAATATAAAATTTGCTTGAATAAATTTGAATTAAACTCCAACTGGATTCCTTATTTCGAATAATGAGTTTCTTATAACTCTTTAGAAATGCTCCAAAATAGAAATATTCGAGCTAATTGTAAGATCGCAAATATTTATATTTGGTTTTTTAAAAAAAGGTGAAAAAATTAGAATTTACATTTAAAAAATAAATACAAACAATATTTTGAGTTCGACCGAACGTTTGAAGTCAAAGAGAGTATTTTACCCCCAGGGAGTTTTTGAGATAAACATATTACAACAGAAATAGAAAGCATTTTAGAGAAGGAATATTGTTGAACAAACCAACAGGTATAAAAAAATTCAGAAAAATTCACACAGGTAAATGATTCAGTCAGGTAAATCACACCCACATCAATAAATGTTTAAGCTATTTATTTTCACAAAAATGAACGGATAAAATAATGTTAGTGCGGTTGACAAAGCATGTACATTTTTGTTTTAGCATTAAATCAATACAGTCCATTTAAAAAATCCAACTTTGAATAAATGCTGTTTTCTGCATGACAGAATACGTATTACTTCTATACATGCTGTCTAATACTTGACACGAAATGTCGATTTACGAGTATTGACATTTCTTGAATTTAATTTGGAAGTCAGCACATTCCCAAGTAGAGCGTTTAGAAAATAAATTGTTATATAAAAATATATTTTTATCGCTCTGTTAGTTATGCGAAGAGTTATTAATTGTTTTTATGAATATTAATACTTGTTTGTAGGAATATATTTTTTTATCGTTTCTGTTGTTTAGTAATCAAATAAAGATGAAGGTCGTCCAAGAGTTTGGTCTACTCCATTTTCCTATATGGTGCAGAAACATGGACCGTTCAAGCAGCGGAAAGACGAAGAATTGACGCTTTTGAAATGAGGTGCATGCTCCGAATTTCGTAAATAGCTGGACGTACCGACGAGTCCATTCATCGAGAGTTGAACCTTGATGGTTTATCTCTGTTTAATGTTTACCCAAGACGCACGAGGGTTGATCTGGTCAGGACAGCGGCAAGTGGTTGGTGCGACGCAGTCAAGAGATGGTTGGGAAATAGTAATTGTCGAGGTGGCACAGGGGGTCACTATACTCTGTCATGAGGACCGCGACTAAGAAGTTTTTTTTTTTTAAAAGAAATATTTGCGTTCTTATGATTTACCCAAATATTTAATTTTGAGGGCCATTTTCAATGAGTAATAAATAACTCACTATTATAAAATGGGAATAAAGTTGAGGCGGAGTGGGATTCGAACCACGGACCTTTGATCCGCGAGTCCGAGACACTAGCTACAGGACCTTAACCCGATTCCGACAAGCTGTTTGGTAATTTCTATTATGCTTTTTTCTGCCATTTTGATGACACTGATAATGGACTATCTCTTCGCTCTAGTAACGAGAGAACACTTTTAATACTCATTAGCCTCTCTAATTTTCTTGCCTTCAATTTCACAATAGTAGCTCCTTGATTGTGGAATAATCTACCCACGAATGTTAAGAGACTCCCCTTCATTATTTAGATTTTAATTAATATCGATATGTTGTTTCTTTATCCTTCTTCTTTCCTATCACCTCTCCTCTCTTCATTGTAAAGTGTAAATTTTTTAATTAATTTTTGTTTTAAATCTTTGTTTAAGATTATACAATTCAACACAATTATCTAGGATTTGTCCATGTACTTGTAATTTTATTAAACTGAACGGTTTGGGTAGGTAGGCAATTTTTCAACCTTTATATGTATAAAAATGTACTTTTATGAAATAAATTAAAGAACTAACCACCATATTTTGAGTTTTTCAAAATGTTTGCATACAAGGACTGTATTTCGTTCCCTAGGAAGTTATTTGGATTAACGCCAGATATGGAGAACATTTTAAAGAAGACCTGTCATTAGGTTCGTGTCATTTTCATATCAGGTTGTGGTCCTGTGGCTAGTGTTTCCGACTCACGGATCAAAGGTCCGTGGTTCGAATCCCACTCTACCCAAACTTGATTCCCATTTTCTAATAGTGAGTTATTTACAACTCGTTGAAAATGGCCATCAAAAAATTTAAGATTCGGGTAAATCATGAGAACTCAAATATTTGTTTTTTTATTTAAGAAATGGTTGTTTTGAACAGCCACATTACACACTGTGTAAAATTGACCATCCCGCCTATGTTTAACCATCCATATTCCTTATATTTGTCCATTTGCTGATTTTCGAGAAGTTAAAGAGCTAAAACCATTTTTATGCGGGTAAAATTCATCTGTCAGAGTTATTCGTCCATAATAGGCAACGCCTAAAAATATTTTTCAATTTTTGTACTCTTTCTGGGACTAGTTGGTTAGTTAATTAATCAAAATGTTAAGCATAATTTACGATGTAACAAAAAACAAGTTAATATTAAGAAAATAATCAATATAAATTATTAATTGAAAAATTTTTCTTTATTTCCCCTTTGTAAGAGTTAAGTGATGTTTTATTATTAAGTATTTTTTAAACTGTTATTTTGCTATTTTATTAATTACTTCAATACATATTAATTATACTTTGTAGAACATTATTTAAATTATTATTAGGTTGGTAATATTATTTTTGTCTTTTTAAAAATAAATTTTAAAGGTAATTTTTTCTTAATTTTAAAGTTTTATTATTTATATAACATATTGGATTGTATTGATAAATATATATTATTTTTATTCCTTTATTGTTTTATACACTAAACGAAGTTTATATGATAATTATGAAATGAATTGGGTGTTAACAAAAAATACTTTTTTTTCCAAATGAATTGCGCAAGAGTTATAAATGAGACATTAATTTACTACAAATAAGTCACTCATTCACAGCACTTTACTGTACAATGCGCAAATATCGCTAGCGGCTTCGGCAACTTTATTTCCTCGATTGAACAGAAGGAGTGTCAAAAATTCTCTCATTCGTCCGCTTGAAATTCCGTTTTGAAGATCATCAATCAAATAAACTAATGTTTTCAATGTAAAATCAAACACAATACCTACTAAAACAGAACATTTTCTTTCGAAAGACTTAAAAAAGTTTACCATATTGTTTTACTTTTCATGTTTATTTTTAAATCTTTAAAATCTCGTGAGCCAGGTTATAGTCCCATGGCTAGTGTCGCGGACTTATGGATCAGGGGTTCGAGGTGTGCACTCCGCTCTACCACAACCCAATTCTCATTTTATAATAGTTATTTACAACTCGTCGGAAATGGCCAAAACTTATGTTAACATCCATAAAATTTGTTATTATTTATTTTAATTTAATGAGTTTTTTCCCTATGATTATTATGGCTTTACACAGAAATAGCCCTAAAAGTCATAATAAGTTCGTAAAATATAAAGTGTTTTTATTTTAAGTTTATAATTAAAGCGCTAACTTTGTGGTTATTCATATTAATAAAATAAATAAAACAACTTTGTTTTTAACCACTAATTTGTAATTAAAATTGTTGTTATTGAAATTAGTGGTTAAAAACAAAGTTGTTCTATTTATTTTATTATGTTTTTTATTTATTTATTCACAATATATTCATTTAACATTTATTGAGGCAAATCCTAACTTCATGGGACTTATGTCCCGTATTGAGTTGGGAGATAACTATTTTTTTATAAATGAATGAACAATATTTTGAGTTTGTCCAAATTTTTGGAGACAAGGACTGGATTCAAATCTCTGGGGAGCTGTTCATATTAACGTATTACAACAGAGATGAAGAACATTTTAGAGAAGGTAATATAGAAGTCTAGGCATCTACAAACATGATTATACTTTTAAAGTACCTTTTCTAAAATGTTCTTAATCTCTGTTTTAATATGTTAATAAATTAATGTTTTAAATGAATATCAAAGACAATAATAGCAATCATCAACATATGTCCAAACAAGTCCTTATATGCGGTCTTAACATTTGTAACCGATACGATGCGTTGACAGAGGTGAATAAATCTGTCATGGTTAAGAGATGCATTTTATTACACCTGAAACAAATTTGGCTTGCTCCTGTTGATATGAGGAAAAGTGAGTAATACATTATTACCCAATTCAAGTTTTATTTAATGGATATCTGATTTAATTAATGACCTAATAATATATATCTTTGTCAAAAATATACGAAAATCACAGGATTTTGAAAAAAAATTAATAATGTAAATACTAACAGACATTTCATGTTGTCCTTTCTATTTTTTTTTACAAATGGTAAGAAACGAGATAAAGAGAATTTAAATTATACAGGAATTTAACCCTCGCGTTCCTGAAATGGTTGTCACGCAAAAATTTCGTGAAGAGTGATGAAGGTAATGTTAATATGGGTTGAAATTGAATGACAAGCACTCTCACGTGTTGAAATTTTACGCAGTCATGATTTAAAAAAAGAATGTTTAAGAAAACCCCTTTCGCTTGAATTTTTTTAAGTGGTTTTTTTTTTTTTTATCTATCTTTGATTGTTTTTATGGTTATCTGAGTCTTCCGACATAATAGTGAAAATTACAAATATAAGCTGATAAAAAAACAGTTTTGAGAAGCAGCCGTTTCATATAAATGAAAATCAGTTTTATCAATGTTTGATTATGTTCAAATGCTTGCAGACTGGGTGGATTTCCTCCCTAGGGAGTTGTTCATATTTAAATTTATTTCAAAAGAGAGGGAATTCCATCTCTGTTGAAACATTGTTTAATTACTACCTGGTAAAAGAAGAAGTATAAAAATTGGAAAGTTAATTTCAGGCGTTGCCTAGTTGGTGATTTGGTTCAGCCGGATGAATCTCACCCACGTGATAAAGGTTTTTTTATATATTTTTTTATTTATTTAAATCTTAAAGTAGGGCACACATATCATACATATTGTTATGTGTGTTCTAATAATAACATTGCAAATATATTTAATTTATAAATTGTTTATCACATATGTCTTGACCATTATTTCAAATTTTGATATGTTTTTTTCTTCATAAATATTTTTTTCCATTTCGTAATACTTTTTAATTGCTTTAAATAAATTTGAATTTTGTGACTTTGCCTTTTTCCTAAATGGAAGTCTAATTTTGTTCTTTTCTCTAGTATTGTGATCGTGTTCATGCTGGTTCCGATCAATTTTTTTCCAAAATTCTGTTTTTTTATTAGAGTTTCAGCTATTTTACTTCACAAAAGTCAACAGATGGAAGAGTTGAGGAAATGTGGATGTTCAAACATGGGCAAAATGGTGAATGTTACACAGTGTGTAAAGTAGCCACTTAAACCAGCCAATGACAGTTCATAAGCCCTGTAAATGCCTAGACTTCCATATTCCCTTCTCAAAAATGTTTTCCCTCTCTGTTGAAATAAATTTAAATATCAATTTTATTAATAATATTTTGAGTATGTCCAAATATTTGCAGACATGACTGGAAGTCTCTCCTAAAAGAGTTATTAAGATTGACATTTATTGTTAACGTTACTTTCCCGTTTAATTAAATTGTTTACAGGTTTAATAAATACTGAACTGGAAGACACAATAAGGTATTTTCATAAACTGGGGATGTGATTTTACATGTATTCAGTATTTAAAGAATATTTTTACGAATGCAAGCATTTAACTATAAAAATCTGAAACAAATGTTTTAATTTATAATTTCCTATTTAAGTTTGGTAGAAATAAAACGGCCCGTAACTGGCCAAAAGGTTGATGACGTCACGCGTGACTTATATATTACCTTCTCTTAAATGTTCTTCATCTCTGTTGTAATATTTTAATATAAACAGCTCCCCGGGGAGTTGAATCCAGTCCTTGTCTACAAAAATTTGGACAAACTCAAAATGCTGTTCACGATGATTTACTATTTCCTACTTGACTCAAGACTATTATAAATAGTTTGATTGTTTTAATGAGTTTTATAATAATAATCGTTATTGTTTGCATATTTGCATTTTTATGATTCAATTTGGGCATTGGTAAAGATTTTTTCCTAATATCGTAAAAATATAGACCTTGAATTTAGGTAAGTGAACTGAATGTTTCACCTCAGCTCAAAACCAAATTTTAATACGGTTTAAAGATAATGAGTTTCAATGCAAAAAAATACGTATGTTAGTTTCACCTTTACCACCACCGTAGTAGATACAATATTTCGTAAATATTATATATTATATTAAAGGTTAAGTGTATTTTAGTGTTTGGATGTTGGTGTAATTAATGAACTGACGAAGAGACGTCTCGAAACCGGTAGATATCAAAAGTCGGTAAGCGGTTACAGACGAATATTTACTAATATTAGTAAAAATTTGACTATCTAAGGTCGCAAAAGGCGGATGGCGAGAAAGTTAATTCCATTATTGGATTTCCTTCATAGGGAGTCACTCGTATTTAATTTTAATAAATATGAGTGGCTCCCTAGGGAGGAAATCCAGCCGGTCTGCAGGCATTTAGACACACTCAAACATTGTTGAGTATATTTGCATGGCTTTTGAAAGTATCTTCATTGGTAAAATATAATTGAAAATGTTTTTTAAAAAAAATTTATGCATATTCTGCTTTTCACACCGAAAACTTAATTTTACTTCGTTGGTAAAATTGAAGATATATGTAATTGGGAGTAATCGGGGCCATTACTAAAGCATGAGGTTTTTTCATTTTTTTTTCATAAATCGGGTATTTTCGCGAATAGGAAACAAAGTAGAAAATACGTTAAATACTCGGAACGGATTTTTAAGATTCTGATAAAAAAACAAACAATGTATAAAAAAACAGATTTTCTTTCTAAATTTTCGAGTTTAAAAACGAGCACATACAAAACGAATCGCAGTTGGCTTCACGTCATTTTGACGTCACACGTCATGCGCTTCTAACAAACATTGCGCATAAGTATGGCGCGGTAGCGAAAAGTCATTTTCAGGTAATTCAAAATCTGCATATTCTAAACTAGAAAGTTCATAAGGCATTGCGCTGAAAAAATAATAATGCAGTAACCATTTTAATTTTTTTCTCATTTAAAAAAAAATGGGGCAAAGGAAAACTCAATTATCGAAGATTTTCTTATTTACGTCCTCGTAATATCTACAATATGTTGCGTAGAAAATAAGTAAGAAGCATTTATGTGTTTTAAACGTTTACAAACATCAATTATTTTGAATAGATTCTAAATTGATTTATTTCCTTACAATTTCTTAATTTTGACATATTAAATTATTTTTAATTGATTTTTAGTAAACCTTAAATAAATTTAACCGATATTTGATACATTTTTGAAAAACGGATTCTTATAATAGTAGTAGTTTACATAAATTGTGAGGACAGAGAATATTGATAAATAGGTATTCGAGCATTGTTTTCCTGTAAGTTTTCCGGTAGTAGTACTATCACGCCATTTCTCCGTAGAGGTAGGCAGAGAGAATGGACCGCCACACACGTCTATCCTGGCATACAATCCTAGCCTCTTCCACATTCATACATCTTGTCATACATGCCCTTTGGTTCTGTTTGCTTTTGACATGACCAGACCTAAGATTTTGGTTTATCTAATCATGCCGCGTCTTCCTTGGTCGTCCTCGTCTCACGTTGCCGTTCATTTTCACCATATATACTTGTTTTACCATTCTTTCGTCGTCCATTCGTTTTACGCGACCAAACTATCTCAGAGACCCTTTCTTAATCTTATCAATTATACTTGACTCAGATTTACACTCTCGCCTGATTTCATCATTCGTAACCCTGTCATACATTGATTTCTCAAACATTCGTCTAAGAGATCGCATTTCAACCGCGTTCACTCGGTTTTCATCCTTCCTCTGCCAGTTCCGTGTTTCACTTCCATACATTAGTGTTGGGACTAAAACTCCGTTGTGCACTGCCAGTTTAGCTTCGATTGACATATTTTTATCAGAAATTACTGTGCTTAGTGCTCCGTTCATTTTGTTGCCCGCATTCACTCTTCTTTCAACATCTTTTTCTACTCTTCCATCTCTTGAAAACATGCTTTCCAGATACACAAACTCTTCTACCTATAATATGTAAACCGAAACACAAATATAATAATGTGTACGTACATATTTAATTTGTGCTAAATATATTAATGTATATAAAACATTCAATTGTGTTGAATAAAAATCAGTACAAATTTCTAAAATAATACTGTATAAAGTAGATTTCGTTTTCATGTTAGGTTAAGATCATTTTAATTATGTAATTAGCATACTTGAGTATGACGATTATGAATATATTATGAGTAATTATTATAATCGTATAAGTCTTAGTTGATGAGCGTATTGTTATACCGTTGAATAACGTTGTAATTGCTAATTTATTAGCATTTTTATTACATTATTATGTGAATGCAATAGTTTTATCCTATATTACTTACCGCCACGCCATTAACAGTGTTTAAGCTGTTCGAGGAATCTTGACACTTGACTGTGCACTAAGGTGAGTTTTTTCCGCATAATACCTACATTTACTCCTGATTAGACCTACATATTTACATTTCATATCATTAAAGTCATTTAGTTCATCAAAATACTTAAATTGTAGCTAAAAGAAAAGCCCCAGTAATATAATATTGCGTATTAAAACTAATTAAAATAACAAAATATAATCTCATTTATTTACCAATAATATTTTGTTCAATGATTTTTAACACAACAATCAGCGGTTTAACTACTTTTGTATCGTTTTTACACAAATTTAATTACATAATAAAGATAAAAAAATTTAAGAGATGAAACCAGTCACAAATTAATTTTTATTTTTGGATTTAATTGAAATTGCACAAATGCCAAATATGCCTTTCAGAATAAAAACAAAAGATATGATTTAAAAAGTGCAAACATATTTATTTTAGCGACACTCGTTCAATGATCAGTGAGATTACTCCCAATAGATAAACGTCAGAGTAAATATGGGAACAAACTGTCTTTTAAAAATTTGTGCTTAACTTAGTATAAAAGAAACTTCAACCCTTATCTGCGTATTTGTATATGATGTTCAGTATTTTCAGTAAGTCTCAAAATTTTTCATCCATGCTATTCTTGTCACGCGAAAGGGGACATTAAGATTAATTTTGGAGAGTAGGTTAAATAAGTCTACTTTATTATTTAATAATTTATATAAAAAGCATAATTAAGATTTATTTCATCTATTTTCATCTAATTTCACGTGTAGTATTTAGTGAACATGATAGAAATGAAATAAAAAGGAATCAATTCATTAGTTACGTAAACCTTGACAAAGAAGCTTGTTTGCTTTGAAACCGGTCGGTGAAAAATAAAAATTAGTGGTTAAAAACAAAGTTGTTTTATTTATTTTATTATAATAAATAACCACAAAGTTAGTGCTTCAAATATAAACTTTATATAAACTTTATAAACTTTATATGTAAAAAATCCATTTGGTTTAGTAGATTGACTGTAAATGCAAAGCGTTTTATTGTTTTTATAATCTAGGTATTAAAAAAAATTTCGTTGACCATTTTCAATCCTTCCTATATTTGTTATGTATTGCGGGCTCCACACAACGGATGCAAACTCCAAGTTACTGCACAAAAGTGTTGTATAAAGTTTTCAATGTGCTTGGTTTTTTAATGGGTTTGGTAATTCTTAAAAAACCTTGGAAAACCTTACCAAATGCTGGGGTTCATACCCCAGCATTTGGTAAGGCAAAGATCGCCACTAAAAAGAATTAAAACACATAATGATCAGATGAAGTAAGTAACAAATACAATTGAGAAATGAAAACTTGAGTGGTTTGGCCATTTTGTGCGGAGACGGAAGTACGAAATAGTCCAAATCAAAGTACGTCGAAAAGTTAAACGAAAACATGAAAATTCTGTGTAAAAACAACACCAATATTCTTGCTGCATACACGTCAATACTAGATGCGTTATCCGTTGGCGATGTGTTGGAATCCCGGATAGAGACACCTGAAGTAATAAACGAAGCAAACCAAATAATTTTATAAGACAGTTATGACGTAACCGAAATTCTCCAATGAAAACAAGAATGTTTATGTTGATGACGTTAGTAAGCGCTACTCAGAGGTGATTTTGTGATTCCGAAAAATCACGAATTAGATATGTATTTCCGAATGATACCGCAGCATCCCAAATAAATAACGCATAGGGTATTTACGAATATGCCCCGTGGCTTAAAAACTCATGAGATTGGTTTCACAATAGAACTAAAATCAAAATTGATATGGTTTTAAACTATCTTTTTAGGGTGGCACCATAAGAAGAAGAAAATAGTTTTCGTAACAGCATAATTGTCAATATTTATTTTTTGGGTGATATCGTGTGTGTTGGATTTGTTCCGGCGTTTTGGCTACCATCGAAGATGACTTCTGCAATGGCAACCGAAACGTCGGAAAAAATCCGTCGAACAAAACGTCGAACCCATATTAATAACAGTGATCTTGAAAACCTTCGCACCTGTTTAACAAAATAATGTCAAACATCGGAGAGTAGTCTGTATTTTCATTGTAAAAATTTTTACGTGATCTATAATAAAATTACGTACAAAATTCTGTAGAATCAAGTAAACTAAAAATTCAAGAAAGACCGCAACCTCACGGAAATAATAAAAACATCATTTTATCTAGCCTTCAGTCTGAATGTTAAAGCTAATGAATTAAATATGGATGTAAGCGTACTCACTGTTTGATTTTCCGGTTTCTCATTATTTTATAATGGCGTACACGAGGTATAAAGTGGAATGCCGACTATTTCAATGTAAATACAAATTTATCGCGGCAAACGCAAACATTTGATTTAAAAAATCATGATATTGAGGATGCAACATCTAAAAAGATGACAGGATATTCACGATTCATAATATTATTTCAAGGGAAAGGTGAATTGAAGTTTGTTTTGCGGTAAAAATTTCCATTTCGTTATTTCAAGTTCTTTTTAGAGCCGATAAAACAAGCAAGATTTTTCAACAAATATACGAAAAATTTTGAGCGAGGAATAGATAAATCTTAGCAATACTCTTAATTTTTCATTCATTCAATAATCTTAATTTTTTTAACTATTTGTATTTTCTTAATTTACAACCAATGAGTTTTTATGGAGAAATACAGATTTTAAAAAAAATTATGTGCAATGTAACAAAAGTGTTTGCTTTCGTGTTTGATGTTGTCGTAAATTATTTGATAAATTTTACATTGAAAAATTTTATTAAGAATTTGTTGACATCATTTTTGTTTGTTTTTTCAAATTAAAAAACGAGCACCCAAAATGAAACAAATTTTTTAAAAATAAACGATTTTCTAAAGAAAATTTTCTGTACTCCAAGAAATTGTATTTGCTTTTACGTAACATAAATTATTGATTCGATTACAAGCCTAAAAAAAAATGAGAAACAATGAAAGTATACAAAAGTGAGCATTTTCGACACCTCCTTTTGTTGACATTTAATCGAGGGAATACAAAAAGAAAACAAATAAGAATAGTAACAAAAATACCATTTTAAGTTATTTGCTTTAAAATAATGACGGAGAATTATCGGGATCGGTATTAAATTATGAAAGTTTCATTATTAATCTTTTACCTTAAGTATGGATGTTAACATAAGTTGTGTCCGTTTTTTTGCCAAACAAAAAAAACAAGAGGACCCAAAAAAAATTAGAACGAATCAGCCAATAACATATGTATTCTCCTTCATTGTTTTGGAAACAAAATAGTTAATAATTTATAACATCTTCACCGTACACTGCGCAAACATCGCGAGAAGCTTTGGCAGCTTTATTCCATCGAAAGAAGTATCAAAAATACTCACTACTCGACATTCCAGTTCGAAGACTTGAAATCAAATAAAATAAAATATGTTACGTAAAAACAAACAATATCTTAGATATAAGTACATACGAGTAAGTTCCTTACGAACACTATGGGCCTTATTCATAAACTCGGTGTAAAGTTACGCCTAAGTATAGTGGGATAATTCAGATGGGAATACCATCTGTATTATAGCGATAGAATAAGGATAGTATTCCCATGTCAATTACACCATTATACTTAAGTGTAACTTTATGCCGAGTTTATGAGTAAGGCCCCATTATTCAGACACATTTACAGAGTTACACGTTTTATTATTTTTTAAGAATTTGTTAATATGCGGTCTGCTGACATTGATACATACATAATATGTAAATGGACCCAAAACGTTTGCAATACGATTCATTAAATTTAACTGACCAAAGTTGCATAAGATATGTATGCATATATGTTAAACATAAAATAGGAACCACATTCACCATTTGATAACAGGTATCCAATAAGACATTGACATAGTTTGACCCTAATATCCATAAATGCTTTCGTTAAGATTATTTTTACGAGATGTTGAAATTTTAACTGGTCAAAGAAATTCCGACCCAAACAAGGTAACATTTTAAGTCTGCAATGTTTTGATTTGGTCCAATTTTTTGTAGACAAGAACTGGATTCAGCCCCCTAGGGAGCTGTTAATATAAACATGTTATAACAGATACGGAGAACATTTTAAAGCGGGGAATATAGAAGTCTAAATATCTGCAGGGCTATGTCCTGCCTGGCTGGTTAACATATGCAATTTTACAATTTAATATATCTGTGTGAACATGATAATTATAAACGTAAATTTAAAAAATACGAAAGAAAAAAAATACTTGTCTGTTATGAACATATTTAATTATTTATATTTCCGTTCTAGACGAGCGTCTCTTGGTGCTACCAAAGTGATAGAAAGCGAAAATACAAAAAATAAAGCAAAATATAATTCGTTACATACAATAGACAAAGTTGCAATTGAGATTTAAGCCTTTTATCTAACAAATATTTGTTGCACTAAATAATTTATACACGCGTACTTGGATTGTTAATTTTAATTTATTCCCATGAGATTATTTGCAATGTTACATTAAATGCAGATGAAATATAATTTTGTTTTAACGATTAACTCAAATATAAATTAAGTATCTCTTCCGTCATTTGATGGTAAAACTGAATTCTAAATATAAAAATAAAAATGTTTTTCTTAGTTTTAAACGGGTTTTTGTCGTTTCCGACATCGTCAGACTAATGGGTTATTAACCAAAATCATATGTTGTATAACAGTGAAAGCAGCATTTGACAGTTTTGATTTTATGTAATAATGGAAATAAACTAATTTTATTTAAATTCATTTACGTATTAGGTGCGTAATTTAAAATTGTATGTTTTTATATATCAGGAGTTTAAAACATTTAAGTTTGTAAGTGAAAATTCTTGATGGAAGTTCATTGTAATTTATTATATAAATAAAACACGAATGATACTTTAATCCACCAGTCTCGAAGATGTCGCGAAAGTGATGAAACCGGTCACTGGATATTCCAAATTTGTGGATTAAAGTATCACTCGTGTTTTATTTTTATAATATCAGGAGTTTAACAATACTTAATTATTTATTAATTAATTTTATATATTTATTTAATTGACGGACTTATGAAATCCATTTTAACGATGGCAAATACGATTTCTTATAATAAATACAGGTATAAAAAAAATAGAAGTAAAAAAATTAAAGCTAGGACAAAAAAAATAAAAATTACCACCTCAAACAAGATCCAGTCTGTCTTAGTAATTTTTTAAATCTAGTGTTTACAAAAAAAATCGTCTGTTGCAAATTTTTATGCATTAAGCATTTGGACACAACGCTGGAAAGGAAAAAGTTACCGAGCAACATACAACAACTTTACAGAAGAGCCAATTAAAATCAATTTTTTGTTTAAAAAAAGAATCTCTGTTTAATTTTTGTTCAAATTATGTAGGAAAGATTTACGCCAAAATAATATGTATCAGATTTTTTTGTTAATAAAAAAAACCTTTAATTAAATATTTTGTAAAGTTGCAGTATATCGCTTATGAACTTTTTAATTTCCAGCGTCAATATGAATTTGGTCAAAACTTGAAAATGTATTTTACTTAAATTAATTTAATTCCAATATATTTTAATAGGGTGCAAATATTGGTATTAAATGTTGCTGGGCAAGAAAAGAAGACATGTGTGTTTTTAAAATATAAAAATAATATTTGATCAACTTACGTAATGTACCGATTACTGATTGAATATATACACTAAAAACTAGTACACAAAAAACAAGGAAAGAGTTTTTAGCCATTTTCAACACCTGTCACTTCTGCTTAGAGAACTTGAAAGAAAATGAAAATCGTTGACGTTATGAAACGTGCGCACAGTCCCCTTGCTTCTTGGAACGACGTGATGCTTTGGTCACTTCAACGGAGACAATTAACAGCAAGAACTCGACGCCAGCGCTTTTTAAATACTTTTCAGTTCCTCATTAAAGCGAGACCTTGGCTCGTGAATCCATTCATATTCTTAGCGTATGTATGAAGGAGCAATAAGTCAGAGTTATCATTATGTTTGGAGATACCTCGCGCGTTAAAGAACGGAAGTGACATCCAACAATAAACACTATGCATTAATTTATTTTATTTTATTTATTTCATTTTATTTTATTTTATTTATTTCGAATACAAACAGATTTACAGGTTAAATTAATATTTTTTTAAAAAAACTATATAAAATGTATACATAGTAGAGCCTGCCATCCAATTATATGTATTCACTTTATAATAATTTATTTTTATTTATTATTTATTTCCATCATAGTAATTCTATAAATTCAAACCTATTAAACTCAAGCCCCTCCCTCCATCCCCTCTCCCCTTTTTTAACTATTTCTCAAACAACATTAAATATTTTCATAATCTAATCAGTGCATGATTGTCCTAACAGTGCATGTGCTTATTAAAATTTAGTCGGGTTGTGGTCCCGTGGCCAGTGTTGCGGACTCACGGATCAGAGGTCCGAGGTTCGAACCCCACTCTACCCCAAAATGATTTCCATTTTCTAATAGTGAGTTATTTACAACTCGTTAAAAATTTACATTAAAACTGAAAAATTTGAGTCAATTATGAGAAAACTAAATTTTTATTTTTTTTATTTTTAAATGCACGTCGTATTGGTTTTTTTGTTAATGTGCAATAACTATGGTGAAGTTTAGTGGGCTTAGCATGTTAGTTTAATTGGTGCCCTGAAGAAGAGACGGGTAAGTCTTGAAACCGGTAAACGTAGAAAAGTCCGTGAGTGGTTATATACAAATATTTAATAACATTTAGTTAAGTTGTCGGTATCGTGGTGTAATGGTCAGCGCGTTTGCCTGCCATGCAAGAGATCTCGGCTTTGATTTACAACATGGTTGGTTGTTTTTACATTATAATATTTCATAGTCCCTAGACTGGTATCTGAAGCGTTAGACTAATCACCTTACCTTCATGTAGCAAAAATAATGAATTAAAAATTAAAAAAACAGCTCTCTCATCAATAATAATTTACTTTTAGTATTAACTGTACAATCATTTTTAAAAGGAATTAAAACTTCTTCATTCCCTTTCCGCACCGAATCGTGCATAGGGCACTGTTTTGGTACACCAATCACAATATATCTAGAGTATTTTTCTTACATGAAAGTAAGATGATCAGTCTTACGTTTCAGGAGGTCCAGAGATTATGAAAGAATCAAGCGTAAAAACAATGTCCAGTATCGAACCCGAGACCTCCTGCATGGCAGGCAAACGCGCTGACCACTACACCACAAGGCTGAAAACTAAAGAAATAAAAACAAAATGAATAAAACAGAAATGAAAAGACTTTTAATGTATGAACAATACATAATTTTATAATAGATACTATGACTTATGAGATGTCTACACACGTGCGTTTCCAGAAATTCTCCAGCAGCCTAGTGGACCACATGGTGACGATATCTACCTACTGTCTACAAAAGATTCTCTTCGGACATCTATCTCCCTTGGTTAACCATGGAGTTGATACAGTGCTTTATTTATTTAGTTTTTTATTGCTTAGTTCTTAGCATGAACACTTGACAAACTTACTACTATGCTCTATTTTTTATAAATTTATTGATATCATTCTAACTTTGCTAGAATTCCACTCGTCCATGCGCTTTGTAGCTGCACGATGATTGGTTATCTAGCTTTCATATACCAATTTAAAAATACCTAAATTTTATAAATGGGGTCTAGAATTCCAATCGTATATGCGCTTAGTAGCTGCAAGACGTGTTGTAATCTTACTGCTTTTTATTATTCATATTATTTTTATTTTTTTTTTAGTATCATTAATACACTAAATTTATTTGTCAATTTTTAAAATGTGTAAATGGGGGCTAAATTTCTAACTGTCTATGCGCTCTGTAGCTGCAAGACGTCCTGTAATCTAGCTCCTATCTGTTATAATTTTTTATTGATCTTAATTGAAAACGAGGAACTAGAATCCCAACCGTCCATGCGCTCTGTAGCTGCAAGACGTACTGGGATATTTATTAATTGTACAGCGCCCTTGAAGTGATTTTCACAAAAATGGCGCTACATAAATTATCCAACTATATATATTATGAGACATATTCATCAGCTTCCGTTCCAAACAGTTATTTTAACTATTATTGAGATCGGTGGTTTTCTTTTTATTTTTTATTTATTAATTATTTAACTTAGCCAAAATATTTATATTTTAAATTGTGATGTATCGTATTAAGCACTTTGATTTTTTAATGTTTTATGTTTTTAAAATTGACGTCTCAAGATATCTTACCCTTCTTCTCGATGAGTTTTGCAGATTTGTCAGTTGACTCACCGTAAACCGGAAATCTATTACAAATCTCTAACCATTGGTTGATTTGGAAGAACAAGTGACCTTTTTATTAAAATGATTTTTGTTATTTTTTTTCTTCATATTTATGAAACTTCGGGGCTCAATTGAATGTTACAATTTTTACCGCGCGTAGGAAAACATTTTTATATCCAATTTCCCGTAGGGCTGAACTTCCTCGTAGTAACCTGGGTACCTCGCTTACCTGATGTCTCCATACGTAATTAATTATAAGGTTTAGGTGCCAGAAAATTGTATTGTCTCAGTCCGAAATTACTTTTTGTCATTGGTAGCAAAAGTATCGTTTTTTGTCTTTGTCTTGTTTTGGGTATTTGTTAATTTTTTGTCTGTCATTGTATATGCCGAGTTTTTTGTAGAAGTGTAATTAATTAAATGATTATAAATAATCAATTACCTATTGATTCTGATTCAGCCGTGTGGGAGTGTTTGGATTATTTACACCGATCGTGGTCGTAAAAACCAACGACTTTAATAGTCAACAATATTTTGAGTTTGTCCAAATTTCTATAGACAAGGAGCTATTAATATTTAGATATTACAACAGAGACAAAGAAATTTTTAGAGAACGTAATATAGAAGTCAAGGCATCTACAGAGCATATGACTTGTCATTGGCTGGTTTGATTTGCCACTTTACACACTGTGTAACATTCACCATTCTGCCCATACTTGAACATCTATATTCCTTAAGGGATAATATATTTCCCTGGGAGTTAAATCCAGTCCTTGTCTACAAAAATTTGGACTAACTCAAAATATTGTTGATTCACCTTTTAACCTATGTTTGAACATCCATATTTCTTCAACTCTTCGATCTGTAAATTTCATCTGATCGAATTATTTTACATACTAGGCAACGCTTAAAATGTTAGATGTTAAGATGCTCGAATATGGGCAGAATGGTAAATGTTACACGGTGTGTAAAGTGGCCACTTAAACGAGCCAATGACAGGTCATAAGCCATGTAGATTTATATATTACTTCTCTTAAATGTTCTTCATCTCTGTTGTAATATGTTAATATAAACAGCTCCCTAGGGAGTTGAATCCAGTCTACAAAAATTTGGACAAACTCAAAATATTGTTAGTTAAAATAACTGCTGTTTTTAAATTTGGAGATAAGGCTTGCACATATTAAGATTAATAATATAATAAATTGTTTATTCTCAAAAATAATTTTAAAAAAGTACATTGTTAAGTGTCCTCGGGACGGGAAACCCCAGTGAGGTCACATTATTTTTACTATTAATTATAGTTTGTAAGCGAAAAATATGAATAAATAAATTTTAAAAAATAAAAAAAATAAGAAAAATATTTTAGAAAATTAAAAAAAAATCAGTAAATAAAAACTCGGGGAGTTCAGGATAATATAAATATCGTGGACAAAAGATCTTTATTCTATGCATTTGCTAAGCGTTGAAATATACACAATATAAAGAGGAGTTGTTTTATAAAATAGATTGTTAAAGAAAGATAATTATGTTATATCACGGAGTATAAAAAAATCTTTACGCAATAATAGGTACGCCGGATGCTAAATGTACCGTAACAGTTAATAATAATTGTTAGATCTAGAAAGTATTTAGACTGTGGGAAATTCAATGGAGATAATTATGCATTTAATATGTACATTAATTTTTTAAAAAAAACTTTGTTTCCATCATAAAATTATTTAATTGTGTCAACTGGTTTCAGGTTGACCTTAAACTAAATCCCGTATAATTTTACTAAAAATAAATACATTTTGTTTTTACCCACAGCAATTGATTTAAGTTTTAACCGGTTTCGGAGCTTCACGTGCTGCTTTATCGAGGTATTATTGACAGGGACTTGATTGGGAGATGATGATGAATTATCACACATGTTTAGACCTTTTATGAGCAGATTTCTGAAGATATTTTATTTTTCTATTTGGCCTACTAGAGCATTCTGATTATGTCTTATCGCGTAAGCACATGAATATTTTTTTTATGACGTAATTAATACTCACATTCATGTCTTGCAGCTACAGCTACTATTATTGCAGCTACTGAGCGCATGGACTAACGTCCACACTAAATCTCTAAACTTAATTGTCAAATAAAATATGTAAATAGGGGCTAGATTTCTTACTGTCTATGCGCTCTGTAGCTGCAAGTCGTGCTGTACTCCTGTATATCATAATTGGAGACGAGGAACAAGAATCCCAACCACCCATGCGCTCTGTAGCTGCAAGACGTGGTGGGATATTTATTTATTGTACAGCGCCCTTGAGGTGATTTTCACAAAAACGGCGCTATATAAATTATCCAAATATAAATAAATAAACATTTTCTTGTAATTTTATTTAAGTTTTAAAGCTTTTAAGGTGTACTTTTGCCTAATCATTATTTTTAAACTGTTGGGTCATGAATAATAAACAATGTGTTTTGTGTTTGTAACATTATAAGAGTAGGTAAAACAGGGCGCTTTAAGAAACATATATTTGGCGATGAGTTTATTTATTTGAACGACGCAATTCGTATGTAAAGCTCTTAATTATTTAGATTTGCTGCGTACTAATATTTTTTATAAAACAAATAGAACTTATGTCACATCTTGGAATTATTTTTAGCAGGCGCGATCATTTTGCTTTATAACAAACTAATTGTTTTCAAAAATAAAAAAGGAACGCATTGAAATCTTGGTCAGATTAAAGAGACAGTCAAACAGTTTGTTTGATCAGTAGAGAGTGTTATTCGCGCCGTTTGAGGCAGAGAGGAAAGAACGTTATATTGATCTGTCTGTGCATACGGACCTCGCTTCCTGTACTTTCATAACCTTTATATTCGCAGTCGACATCAACGCACTGTTTGTTACTGTTGTACTTCTAAATTTGTGAGGAAAGTAAAGGATATTTTAATCAAGTGTTTTTTCTACTCTTCGACTTCTACAAGCGCCGAGTTCCAGAACCAAAAAAACGATACAACACACCGTTTACATTCTTAATGATATTAATAAAATATCAACAACAATCCTTGTTAAAGTTTTATTATTTTATTTGACCAACGGACGCTTTTTATAAATATGACATAATCTAGGCGAACATGGCAAGTGTGACATCGCGAGTCAGGAGTGACAACACCGCTTGCTTCTTGAATGCCTGCCCTCGCTGTAAGAACACATCGACAGTGCCGTTTAGTGAGATTTCGTTCACTGTTCTGAGGATCCTTGGCAGAGGGAAAAAATCCGATGTTTGTTTAATAATTTCCCTCAGCAAAGAGAAGATTGGTACGCAAGTTACGGTGAGGTACGTTGAGGTTTATCTGAGCAAGGATATCTTGGGCATCCATACAGCTAGATATCAATTTGTACAAGAATATCAAACCAACCAAAATTCTTCTGAATTCTTAACTGAAGATATGAAAGTACTCTAGATGATCATAAAAGTTAATTTTGATAATATTTGATCCGATTATATTAACGATTTTGAAAAGTTAACGTTGCACCAATTCAATCCGCGTTATATGAATATTGAATATTAAAAAAATTGTTGCGGCATTACCCAACAAACAATGTATATTAGATCCGATGCCAACATGGCTTTTAAAAAAATGCACTAACGTATTAGCTCCATTTTTAACAGATTTATTTAATACATCCATGGAGCGCAGCATTGTTCCGAGAGCCATAAAGAAAGCAAATGTAACTCCACTTTTAAAAAATTCACAACTGGATGTGGAAGATCTTTCCAGTTTTCGCCCTATTTCAAATCTTCCCATCGTATCAAAAATACTAGAAAAAATAATTTCTATTATTTTATACAAAAAAATGCGCTATACGACGCTATAAATGCGATCGCAATACCAGTCAAGGTTTATAAATAAGGCCCAATGTTCAAATAGGCCCAAATAAGGTGCAAGTTCTAAGGGTAAACCAGGATGCAAAAACTGCTGAAACACCAGCGCCATACTTTCCTATTTGACTGATTTAAAATTGATTGATGAAAATAATATTAAAAAGCATAATAATGGCTACAAAAGATTTCTGAAAAAACAAAACATAATCAATTTTAATGAAGAGAAGAAAGTCTTTTATTTGAAATTTTTGGTTCTCGAAAGAAGACAACATGTTGTCTGAGTATGTAAACATTAAGTCTCATAAATACTCGTTATTTTGTTGTTTCAAACTTTACTTGGATAGAATAAAGAAACTTTCTTAGGCAAAAGACAAAATAAACATCTCAAAAGAGAACTTTTACCGTTTTAAGATATCTTTATGAACTATGTAAATATTATAATACTTTTACTTGCTAAGAGAACATCCTTCTTTATCTTGGTAAGGAATTTTATTTATTTATTTGAAAACAATAAGGATGCAGAATTCAAGATAACATACGCAATATCTTTTGAGTGTAACTGGGTGAATACAAGAAATAACAAATTGTTATTTTAACAAAACACAACAATATACGAGTATTATACGCACTTAAACTCACTAACCCGTCTCTTCATTAATGTGTAGTGAGTGTTCTGACGTAGAGACAAGAACGTCTTGAAACCTGTCTTTTTCTCTTATTTTCATCATCCGCTTCTAAGCGAAGCATGTGGACATCACTAGCCGCCTCCAAGAGATCCTATCGCCAGCCTGCACTTTCGTTTCATTTCACACCGATTTTGCATCCCTCGGTTTCACCGAATACATTTAAAAAATCGTCTTTGATGGTCTTGCGGAACCTCCACACTTGTTGGCATTCAAAAGTCAATGTGTATTTATATAATACGTAATATAATGTGTTTATTCAGATAGTTCTACTAAACAATGTTTATATTAAGAACTAGTGAAGCCATAACTAACGTTTAACATATTGAATTAGTTCGTAAAACGACAACTTTTAGGTGAAATTTGACTTAATTCGTTAACATAGTCTCTTTTAAGAGTGATGCATTCATTCCACCGCTTCTCTAACATTTTGACGCCTTTTCTGTAGACAATTTATCTTTTGCCTCAAAATTGGCTTCAGTTCAGCAATCACTTCTTCATTGGAGCCAAATTCCTTTCCCTAGAGCATATTTTTGAGGTTTGCAAACAGTTAATAGTCACTGGGAGCCAAATCTGGAGAATACGGTGGGTGCGGAAGGGTTTAGAAGTTCAACTCATGCAATTTGGCCATCGTTACCATTGACTTGAGACATTGTGCATTGTCTTGGCACATGAGTGCTTTTAACTTCTTCATTTGGGGTAGTTTTTCCTCAATTTCTGGATAGCATATTTTTTTCAAATTAATTTGAAATATTTCGATCTTTTTCATCTCTTTTATTTCTTCGGGTAACTCAAGTACAGCTTCAATCCCTTGTACAGTGAGTTTAGAGAACCTGTTTTTCTCCTCATTGGTAATCTTATCATTTTTTTATCCCTTGTTTCATATGTATGACATTGTTGGTTAAATTTAATTATTGTTTTTATTTTATTAATTCCCTTAATTATTTCATGTATAAAAATTGCTACATTATATTTAAGTTGCTGCTTCACTGTGAGCAAGTCAATTTTTTGTGATTTTTTTCTAGATTAGAATAGATTTTTTTTTTAGTATAATCCTCATCGCCTTGTTTGAAAGAATTTGTAGATTTTTAATTTCTCCTTCATTACATAAAAAAGAATGGAAGAACAGTAATTTATGTATGAACATATGATTGTTTTGTATATAAAAACACCATTTTGTTTATAAGTAAGGCCCTGTATATTGAATATTTTTTAATCCGACACATTACAATATTGTTCGTGCCTCTATTCTGATTTTTTTGTATGACATACAGATTTCACTAATGTTTACTAACATTTACGAAGACTACTTGAGAAAAATTATGAAAATTTACTTTCCCTTACAACTCTGACTAAAACGATGTTTACTTAGTACATAGTTACACGGCAATTGCTTTAACCCTTTATTCCCTAACGCATGACGGTACAAATTTGTCCTTGTGTAAAATAACTCACATTTCTAAATGTATTCCAACTGAGAGGGAAAGCATTTTTTGAAAAGGAATATGGCAGTCTGGGCATTGAGAGACCTGTCATTGGCTTGTTTATGTGCCCACTTTGAACGTTGCGTAACGTCCACCATTCTGCCTATGGTAGATATTAATAACTTTCTAGGACAGTGTTTTCAAGCTTTTTTTATGCCATGCCCCACCGTAGTCTTTTCAAAAGTTAAATGCCCCACTGGAATCTTTTTTAATTAAACAGCAGGTAAATTTTCAAATCATTTTGTAATAAGTTTGTAAACATATAAACCCCTAATTAAATTAAATAAAACATATTCTTTTACATATATTATATGTTAAATTATTACAAAACCAAATTGAAAATTTAATTAAGTAGAATAAAATAAATACGTGTATGGTGCTCTTTATAGATACGTCTTCCGCGCATTGACATACTTATAACATAATTTACTATAAAAATACCACAATACCGTGTCCTTGTTTATTTTAAATTGTGGCTTGATTATATTATATAATTTTCATTTATTTTTCTATTTTTTGAACCCAACACAGTCATATTAATAAATAATACATACAGAATAACAACAAATAACAAGACCAATAACGGGTTGTACTTTATGTAAAAAACATCAAGTACAGTTCGCTAGGAGTGAAAGGAAGTGGGATGGGAAAATATGGAAGGTAGAAACGAAGAAAGAAGAAAGAGTAATTTAAATGTACACATAAAACATACATACACGCACACATCCACATTTCCTCGTATATATATATATATGTATATATATATATACACACATAAGCATACATGGTGTTTATTAAACCCTGTCACATCCAAAACCCGATGATCAGTATGAGCAAGAAGACATAGTGGCACAATAAAATATTTTTTCAGAAATAATACAATTAAAAATTTAAAAAATTAAAAAAAACAAATTGTAATAAAGTGTAAATGTAAATAAAGAATGAAAACTAATAAATAAAATTCAAAAAATAACAAAAAAAATGCTTTTGCGACGTCACCCTCGCAATTTTGATGTGTTTTTTAAAACAATATTTTGTTTCGTTGGAAATATCTAACTTATAAATATTTATCTTTTGATGCGGGTTTTTCATTTATCTTTGCAAATATGTTGTATAAGATAAATAATAACGTTTTATATTGCAATGTGTACCAATTTTTTTTCCTATGAATACTTTTAAAAATAAAAACTAATTTGTAATTTTTTTAAAGCTGTAAATAACATAATTCAAAAAAAAAATGTTTAAAAATCTATTAAATATATGTTCAGTGATCAAAGGGTTAATGTTTGCTACGAACGTAATCTACTTAATAATTTGTACCAATATGCTAACAGTAATGAGATTTTATCAAATGTACACTCCTAGTCCCAAAAGCAAATAATGATTTGGGGAAATCGCGAAATTATTAATAAAAGGTAAAACGTTAGATACGGGGTTCGAACGATATATTGTAACGCGATACATATTAATAACGATATATACATATTAATAACGATATATATATATATATAAGGGCTATGTATAGCGTGTGAGCTCGCCAATATATGACAGTAAAAATTTTATTGTCTTTGAATTTCCTAGAGTTTTAACCATCGAAAAAAAAGAAGATTGCAAATAAAATCAACAGACAATGGAAATTTGATGTGTATTATTTTAATAAATTGTTTATAACAGAAAAATACATAGAGAAATATGCATTTTTATTTTTTGTAATAAAAACAGTCTAGTAAATTCGAATAAATAAAAATACGCTTTATATTAACAATATTAATTAAAATGCAAAAATAACATTGAAAACTTGAAAAATAAATATTACTGAGTGTTACAAACATGATTTAAAAAACGGATAGCGATTAAAAGTAAAAACTATCTTTAGTTTAATTCTTATAGCGATAAATACATAAACATTATAAAACAGGAGTTATACAAATACAAAAATAATATTGTAAGTAGGCGGCTACCTACACGGTTAAATTTCGAAACACCAAGCAATTTCTTATCTCGGCTACGCTATGTAAAATGAAAAATAATATTTAAATTAATAATTTCATCACGTCATGAAGTCGCCCCTGGGTAGCGCCTGCTAACGTCAATCAACAAAAACATCATCGTTTTAATTACAATATTTCGGCTACGCCATAAATCTCTTTTTTTAAATAATTTCTTACGTCACAAAGTCGCCCCTGGGTAGCGCCTGCTAACGTCAATCAACAAAAACATCCTCGTTTTAATTACAATATTTCGGCTACGCCATGAATCTCTTTTTTTAAATAATTTCTCACGTCACAAAGTCGCCCCTGGGTAGCGCCTGCTAACGTCAATCAACAAAAACATCCTCGTTTTTATAACAGTATTTCGGCTACGCCATGAATTTCTTATAAAAAATGTCAAAACGTCACAAAGCCACTCTCTGAGTGTCGCTACTGACATCATTAACAAAAACATAATTATTTGTGCTTTTTTCAGGTACGCAACATTTTTTTTAAATACACCTACCTATCCGATAAAATACTATTAGTAATTAAACCAAGGTGTGCTTTAAAGTTCATTATGGCGAAATAATATTATTTATTATTAGAATATTATTGACATGTAGTTCAAGCATTGCTGCATTCACGTTGCTTTACTTCTGAGAGCTCAACTGCTATGTTTTTCTATGGTTATGTTAATGTCATCTGTCATGTGTTGGCGAGCTCACAGGCTATACTTACGCCATATATAAATATAACGACGTTTATTGATTATATAAATGAAATATATTATTTATTAGATGTCATTGTTTAAACGAGTTTTCCGCGATATGTTAAACTTTGCTGAGAAACCCCGGGCACCATAATGTCGCGTTTTTTGCGTATTGTGGACCAAAATAGGGATCCACACGGAACAGGGGAATAATATGCCGACCAAAAAATAATATATAATATAATATAAACCATCTTTGTTCTTAACTACCGAACTGTTCAAAAATTTTCAATGTTTTAAGAGTGCAGGATATCTACGGAAAGTGTTGTATGCTCCAGGTGCATAAGGAGAGCCTCCCATAGGACCGTATTACGGGAAGGTTAAGAACAGGATGCCTCGCTTTACAAAGAACTAAAACTACCACAGCCAAAAATAATTATACTTACATAGGACGGAAGTTTTTCAATAATTTACCACAAAATCTACGTCAAGAAATAAGTTATGGAAAATTTAAGGATAAATTAAAGAAAAGCTTCTTGACATAATTAACATTAACTGTATTTTGAAAATGAAGATGTTTGTTTAATATATGCTTGTGTTTATAAATTTATAAATTTTGTGTTTTTATTTAATATTTTTTAGTGATAAATTTTCTCAATTTTTTGAAATTCTTTAATTTTTTATTTATTTAATTATAATTTTATTTTGCATTTTTTGTTTCTTTTTTATGTTATTTTGTAAACTTGCCAAACACAAGAGCCAGACTATTTTTTGGCAAGTTCAACCTTACGTGTCCCATTTTTTTACAGAATGTAAAAAGCTAATAAAGGTTTTTATTTTAAAAAAATCAAAAAATGCAATGATTGTGTAAAACAGTTATCACTATTTTCAGAATATTAAGTTCAAAGTGTTGTTTCATTAATTTTATTATGGTTTTTGATTTGTATTATCGTAATCTTTGGTGGAAGAAAGTTTAAGTGTACTGAATACAATTCCAAGATAAATATATCTTTATTCGATAAAACCTTGTGGGGTGGCGATTTATTATTTGCGTGGGATTATTTGATTGAATTGTTGATCGGTGTTAATTTCGAGGGGAAAGAAAAATGCGGTGCGCGAAAATGGTAGATGCGGATAAAAACTGTCTGCGGCTAAACGAACTACAGCTAACAAAAATCCTACCTTTTAAAAGTCAGGAAAGGGGATCAGAGACAGGAATCCGGATGCTAAAACTCAAAGTCTTTTCTCCCGGGTAGTGCTTCGTTTTTGTCGGCGAACACAGAATACAGCACTTTAACTAAATTAATGCGGGGTTAAAATTTCATTACTGCAGTGGTAGTCAGAAGATGAAAAGGTGCGCGGATACGGAAAGACGATTGAAAAGGCGAGTGGATGCGGACGGAAGAATTATGAAGAGAAGCGTGCAAGTGCGGGCAAGCAAATTATGAAGAAGGAAAAACGAGATTGTTATATGTTGGTTGCTAGGAATATTAATAATTGTTCTCATAGCAACCTTAGCTACCCAAGGCCATAGCGACGAGGAGAATAAATAAATATTTGTGGATTGGAAGTTGGGAAATAAAAAAGTGGGATGTGGGATAGGTGGACCTTTATCAGCTGTCGGTCCATCCAGCCACAAACCACTCAATTCCACTAACCACTCGCAAAAAACAAAACCTAGGCAAAAATAACTAGTAATTATAAAAAATATGCAGCAACGGCAGCCTTAGAGAAATACTTTTCATCCCTTTGTTTTATTCAGTCTAAACTCAGAAATAGGTTGGGCAATGAAAATGTCACAAAGCTTGTCTTCCTCTTTAAATATTTTAGCTAATGTCCTGAAACTAGGTGTATTGATTTAAGTTTTGTTCGTGAGGCATAAGTCACAGATGCCAATGAAGATTTCAAGTCGTCTGATGATATTTTAATTACTTGATAAGATATTGCTTTCCATTTTATTCTCTGTGATTTCCCGTGTTTCGTAAATGCTCATGGTTTTGGGCAATGGTTTGAAGACAAATTAGCCTGTCACACTTAAGGAGACTATTCACCTGGCTCTTTGTGGACTGAGTCACCTTTTCAGTTCGGACATAGTTTGAGCTATGGGCTGGAGACAGTGGCGCTAGGCAGGACGTTATGTTGAGGATGGCAGCGGAGGAACAATAGTCAACGGTGGCATCCTAAGTCCTAGTTAGCAAGAGGGGTTACTGTTTCGACGTCGGGTGGCAACCGACCTAAAAAGATAAACCAATCAACAATTCTCATAGTCTATCGTGTAGACTAAGGACCAGGAGAGTTGATATCAAGTAAATGGGACATACAGCCACGAGGAAAAACTTCCCGTGTTAAACAAATAAAATATCAACTTATTTATTAAATTTATTTATAAAAAAAAATCATTATAAATAAAGATTAAAAATTCAAATAATCTGACCTCACTGGGGTATCCCGTGCCAACGATACGTAACAATATACTTTTTTCAATATTTTTACATTTGAGAATATACTAAGACGTCTTAATATACATAGATAATTAACAAAATGTTCCAATAGTTTTAAACACCAGGTATTTATGTTTATATTTAATTTACGTGAACTTTTATTATTCATATTTTAAAACGAACAATAAAAGAACAAAAGCATAAAATAAACTATACGTTTGTGGAGTAGTTGATTCAATATTGATTTTGGCGAATGAGACAATCCATTATACTTCTATCCAGCTCCACTATCCATTTGTATAGCCTTTTTGAACATTTCCTCATTACTAATTGTTTTAATGGACAGTGGAAGTAGGTTATAGATTTTCATTTCATAATACTCAAAATCCCCTTTTCCGAAAGTGGTATTAGTTTTTATTTGTTTAAGTTGTGTATATATTTATTTATTTACTATTAAATGAGAAAATTCAGCCTTAAAAAAATTTTAATACATAAAAATGTATTCTTACGCGCGGTAAAAATTACAGCGTTTTATTATATGGCGAAGTTTCTTAAAAATAAATGGAAAAAATTAAATTGAATAAAAACAAACTACTTCGAATGTTGTCATTAGTTTTTTTCCGAATCAACCAATAATAAGAAAGTTGTGATAAATTTCTGGTTTATGGCAAGTCAACTGACCAATGAGCAGAACTCACCGTTTGAAAGTGGAAGAGAACTTTCTAGTGAGTAAATTTAAAGATAAAAAAACTTTAAACAATCATAGCGCTGATAATACGATACATTAAATTTTAGCTTTGTCTTATTAGTCTATTAAACAATTGATTTATTTTAAAAACCACTGAATTTCCTCATTGAACTCTATTTTATCGGCTATTTCTTTAAAGTGAAAAAGTTAAAATTTTACGTTAAAATTTTAACGTTAAAACTTTTAAGTTAAAATTACAAATAATCAATTTGTAATTTTAATACAAGATATTTATCAATAAATACCGTTGAAAATGTTTTATTTATATATGTACAATTTATTGATATTTAAATAAATAAATATTTTCGAACTAAAAAATTTACTTGGCTAAAAGTAGCTAAATAAAAAAATAAGTAATTCCTTTATTGAATTACTAAGAACCTTCCAATAATAAATAATCAGAAGATTGTAAAAATAATAACCACGTAATTAAGATTTGAAAAGAAGTTTTTATGTTTTACTGTTCACTGAAATTTTTTTTGAAGAAAGTGATTACCGAAATTATTCCAAAGAAAAAAGGTACGACATTATTTTTATAATTAAAAAAGGCGCCGGCATTAAAATTTGAACATAAAAAATCCGCCGTTTAATTTTTGTTACGTAATAAAAATTTAATGAAAGTTCAAAGTTATGCAGAAAGCAGCTCGTCCACAATATAAAAAAATAGATATTGGTGGTGATGCAATAAGGAAATTCTATCTTCCGCTAACAACAGCCAGGCAACTTTTATATATAAAAAAAAACAGTTATAATTACCTTCTGAAAATAATTTTATTTATTTATTTATGCTTTATTAAGTTAGTTCAAAACATCTTAGGAACTAATATAATTTTTAAATAATATGACAACTTTTTTATCAAAATTTCTCAATAGCCTATTTTTTCAAATTAATTTAAAATATTTCAATTTTTTCAATTTCTTTTATTTCTTCAGGTAACTCATTGTACAGCTTCAATCCCTTGTACAATGAGTTTTGAGATTCTGTTTTGCTCCTCATTGGTAATCTAATATTTTTTACCCCTTGTTTCATATGTATGACATTGTTGGTTATATTTAAAAAAAAATATATTTTATTCATCCCCTGAATTATTTTGTGTATAAAAATTGTCACAATATATTTTATTTGTTGCTTTACTGTGCGCAAGCCAATTTTTTTGTGCATTATTTCTACACTAGAATAGATATTTCTTTTGAGTATTATCCTAGTAAAAGTATAATTTTGATCACGAAACGGCATTTATCAATTTTCAAAAAACACCCGCAGCACTAGAAAAATCTTACGGTATACTTTATTCAATTCAACTCATTTATTTCAAAATAATATTTACATACATTAGAGACTAAAACATGGAAACTAAAATTTATTTCATTTATCTTTATATAAGTTAAAATCATTACTTTTTAATTACTTTTTTTCTAAATTATAAAAACATACTAAGTGTTATACTTGTTTAACGGTTTATACTATTATGTAAGTGTTTTATTTGTTAGTTATCTTTATTTATTGTTAATTTGCTGCATACCTGTGCTATAATTTTTTGTTTAATTTTCCTTTGTTATTTCTTTATTTTCTGCATTTATATTTTTTATGTATCTCTATTTTCTTCACTTGTGTACAGACGTTTTGTATTTTAACTATAATTGTTTTTATTATTATTTTATACTTTGTTAACCTAGCCGGACCGAAGGAGGGGATTCGAATCCCCTTTAGACCGATTTTAATTCTATAACTCAAGTATTATAGAAGCTATTTGCCGTATATTTTTTGTAATAATGAAATGAATAGAAAGAAGCATTTTCTTTTTTTGTTTTTAAATTTTGAAATAGTTAGTTATTTTATTTTGTATATTAAAACAAAAAAAAACGTTAATAATACAAGGATCAATTTCACTATATGTACATAAGCATTTGGCTTAGTAACAAAATGAATAAAATACACGAATGAGTAAAATATGCGTACGCGAAAACATGAATAAATTATTGCACGGTCATAAACATTTCCAACGTTTTATTCTCGTGACGCCATATACAAGTAGACGCTGGGGTCGTTTGATCCCCCCATTCGGATCATGTGTAATTTTTGGATACTAAGTGAGGGAAAGGTTAAAGGCGTAGGCTCTCAAAATAAATAATATTCATTCATCCACATTATAAAAAATAAAAAAAAGCAGAAAAGAGACTCTTGTCAAAGTAGTAGGAGAATCCTGCTCCAGAAAACCCCTTTGGATACATGGAACAGATCAATATTCAGAGCGATGTTGTTCTGCAAAGCGGTAGCCCTTTCAACAAGGATAACCATCGCAGATTGTTCCTGTATATCGAAATATGAAACAATCTATGCTGACGCTTAGATAATTATCAAGAACATTCAATTCAATGCTTATTATAATCTCAGAATTATCTACCATACCGCGCAACAATCGATAAAAATGTGTAGTCAAATACACATTCCTTCTAGTCTCTTAACTTTTGTAGTCAAACATATCCTGGAGAAACTCAGTTGGGTAGAACCAAGGATAATACCCGCACTCTCTCATATATATATATATCTTAGAAACTTCTTTTGGATTTTCTCTATTATAAGAGAGTACTTCAGTTCATGTGGCCTCCAAATAAATGCTGATGAAAAGATTGATGCCTCTATTAAACTAGTTCTCTTAAATAAATTGAAGTAGATGAATACATAGGCATTTTCATTTTATAAATTCATTAGTTTAAAAATTCTTTCAATTAATTTCATGTTTTAATACAGAATTTCACCTCATACATAAAAATTTTGAATAATGTATCATTCAATTTTATATCTGGCTTTTTTGTGTTGTGATTGCATGGTCAGCCAGACGAACAAAAATCACCAATGTTATTAACACAAAGTCAAATTATTTTATTATTTTAAATTATTAAAACAAATTGATAAGGTGATTCTGTACAAATAAGTACCGAAATATAAATGTAAAAGAATATGTTCAAAACATTTTGACTCAACAAACATCAGAGTTTTACTAGGGCTGGCTGTTTTCTGCAAAATCCATTTCTTAGGTTGTGTGATCAGCCAGACTTTAAAAATTATTAAAACTGGGTAAATACATAATTAAATTATTTTATGAATTATAAAATAAAAATAATATACGCATTTTGTTCATTTGTCAAAGACTACAACTATGTACATTTAACTATAGAATCTTTTCACAAAAGTGCTATAATCTTAGTTTCACTTTTCTATGACTGGCCGCTTTTAACATAACTACGTTCGGTTGATATTTTACCAATAAAAAATATCAAAATTATTTTATTTAATTTTTGTGGAAATTAAAGAAATTAAAAAACATATTTTTAGAATATCCAAATGTTTTTAGAGACATGCAATTTTAAACATTTTTAAAATTGAAAACCTCTTCGAGAACGGAATATAACGCCTAGGCATGAGGCATAATCTGCCATTGGTTGGTTCAATTGATAATTTTACAAACTGCTTAGTAAATTTAGCATTCACCATTATTCCTATAAACATCTTAAAAACTCAGTCAGATCTTTCGTCTCAATTGACATCTGAGACATTTTTTAAGTCTCTGAAAACTGTTCAAGAATTATTAAATTTTGTTCATTTAATTATTTACGCGTTAGATACAGAGCTTATGATTGGTCATCGGCAGGGTAAAACAATAACTTTACAGAGTGTTACACACATTACTCTGCCTGGCTACTTCCTATTTCCAAAATAAATGTCGCTAGTTTTTTTTCCAAACTTTCATTTTCTATTGTGGGCCAACACGCTTCCGAATGTTTTATTTAAAATAATCGTATATAGAGAATCGGAAAAAAACTAACTCGTTTTTCAATTAATCGCCTTTTAATATTGACACAATATATTATATCCCCTCATACCAGCACTTTGCTGATTAGAAATACTTTGTACAGATAAAATATGTAATGTTACGTAATATGTCATTTAATATGTAAAGAAAAACGACGCATTTCGTCAAAGTAAATAAATCTTTCCAAAATCTATTCTATATCTTTTTTCAAGAGGAAGAAAAAATTGAGACGTCACACGTGGAATGGCTGGCTGGAATAATTGATTTTAGCAATAAGTCCTCCAAAGTACTTTTTATTTGTACTTGAAGTTTTAAAAAAATAAAAAAAATAAAAAAATAAAATAAATAAAATAAATAAAATAAAGAAAATAAAGAAAATAAATAAATAAATTTTACCATGTATAAATTTTTTTACGTGAATTTAGTTTTTTTAGTATTTTAAATTCCCTTAATACAATATAAAGTTATGTAGATAAACGTAAATGCGTGAATAATATTTTGCACTGTACATTGTGCTGTTGCCAAATGACGTATTATTATTATTATTGCTACAATTTATACTAGCTGGGTGACCATAATTTCATGCACATTAAAAATCTTTTTATATCCCGTTTAAAATAAGAGTATTTTTTTTAATTCCGTGTACATTTAAGAAGCCTTAATCGATTTTAAAAAATATTGATGTTGGCTATAAGGTTACTAAGCCACAAGTAAGTTTCAAGGGCCTTTAATACCATACAAACATCATTAGTCTGTTAGCGAACTCTATTCGTTTTCTGATATTTTGTTGAGTCAGGAGTTCTAGGGTCATTCATTGTGTGCCTGTATTTATTTACTGTCGTTTCAATGATTGCTAAGTCAAAGACCTTTGAGTGGTTGACCATCAATGCGTATGACTGAATACTTATTTGAAATGAATCGGTTGTTAGAGAAATGCAATAGGTCGATTGGTACAAGTTTTACAGGAGAAATAACCCGGCAAAAAATTAAAATATCAACAGAAAAATAGAACACTTTTGAGAAAAAAACACGAACTTTTAGGCATTTACAGGGCTTTTGTCCAGTAATTGGCTTGTTTAAATGGCCTTTTAGCAGAGAACGTAGTACGTGAATAAAAATGTTCAAGATGCCAACATTGAAACGCTTTTCTCAGTTGGCAAACCTGATAGTAGAACTAGATAACTTCTAGTAATAAATATTTAAAATCTAATCCGTCTTAATCATTATATTTTGCGCTCGCAAATCAATATCATACAAATGGTGTTCCAGTGTTGGCAATCTAATTATTTTTATTTCAGTACTTTGCACTCCGCTATAGACACATTACACACTATGCAAGATTAACCATTCTGTCAACGTTTAAACTTCTATATTCCATCGATGGATTTTGATTTTAAACTGGGTGATGAATTTATTTATTTATTTTATATACACTTCCCTTTTAAGATAATAAGTGGACGATAAGGGGGTTTAAAATGACGGTGAAAAACGCATTGAAAATTTAAATTTTAAATATTTGTTCGCGGTTTTTCTTAGTAAATTTGGTTGGTACAGGAAAAAATATAATTTGGTTGGTAAAGGAATATACATAATAAATTCCCTGCGATTATATATATTCCTATAAAAATGCTTGTATTGGTGAATCCAAAGAAAGACATTTAGTCTTCCAAACTGATTCGGGTATGGGGCGTATGGCGTTAGCTTTCAATGTTGATTTGTGTGATATTAAAACATAGTTATGTGATACAAAAACAAATGGACAGCGAAAAAAGGGCTAAAAGGATTTACAATGCGAATCTTGATGGATGCAGAAAACAAGGAAGATCGAGAAAGACATGGCACGATCAATTCCATCAAATACTTGAAGATGGACAAGTCAAGAGTAGGAATCGGAATAGGAAAAGAAAACATTTTGATAGATTGAGTAGTTTACATGAAATCCCTTATTGTAAATCAAGACTTGGGTAAAGAGACTCATTTTTCATGGCTCCAAAACTGTTCAATCCATTTCATAAAAACCATTTGATAAAAATTAATTAAATGAATTTGTTTCCACTAAATTTTTTATTGAAATTAGGGATAAAAAAACAGATTTAAACAGTTTCTTTTTTTAATAAATAGCATAATATTTTATTACAATTCTCTCATTTTCATTGAAAAAAAAATTTTGTCCTAGTATTTCAACTTTTTTGTTTTATTTTTATATCTGTCGTATTCTTCCAGTAGCCTTTATTGAAATTTAAAATAAAATGTTGACCTACACACAGGCCACGCCTTCGTAAGTTATTTTTTGGATTTAACTTATTGGACAAATTTTTATTTTTCTGCGTGTAAGATATTTTTGATGGACATGCGAATACATGTTTTCTTTTTCATTATTATGAAAAAAGAGTTTTTATATGTGATAGAATTTAAGAGATAACTTAACTTAACTATAAGTACCTGCTGACGACTGCATTTTATGCAGTTCAGTAGGACTGATTAGTAAGTAAAAATTAAAATTTTAAAAGATCATACACTCATACCTATTGTAAAATGCATTTTTTTTTATTACAAACAAATATTTAAAAAAAAAGACAGATTAGTGAATTAAGTGGCCATTTATACCAGCCAATGATAGGTCGTAATTGCCTATAATTCCGTAATTCTTTGTCTGAACAGTTCTCTATCTTTGATGTAATATTTTAAACTTAATAACTTCCAAGGGGGTGAAATTCAGTCTTTGTCTAAAAACGTTTGGACAAACTCGAAATATTGTTGATACTACAGTAAAATTTAACTCATTGAAATGGCGTTGGGCTGGTCATGTTGCTCACAGATTAGACGATAGATAAACAAAACGCCTTTTGTTCTGGCATCCTTGGAATAGTATTGGAAACCCCAGACGACCAAAGCTCCGCTGAAGAGTCAACATTGTGAAGGATACCAAAACAGCATGGATGCAAATAGCCGAATATCGTTTGGCGTGGAGAAGGATGGAGGAGGCCTTTGTTTAGGAGTGGACGGCCACAGGCTGCAGAAAAAAATGATAAGCTCATGTAGTTTTGTTTCTTTGTGTTGTTACAATATTTAAATTTGTCCAAATGTTTGTAGACAAAAACCTGGACTTCATCTCCTCGGGAGTCATTAAGATTAACTATTTACAACAGGGATGGAGAATACCTTAAAGAAGGGAATATAATAAAATAAGTCTGGCATTGACAAGGGTTATGGCGTGTCATTAGCTGTAGTAGCCACGTTTTACACTGTGTAACATTCACCATCTTGTGTATGTTTGAACATCCATATTTCTTCAATTCTTCCATCTGTAAGTTTAAGTGAAGTAAAAGAGCTAAAACCTTTATTGTTGTGAAGAGATTTAGCTGACTGAAGTGTTTCACATACTAGACAACGTCTGAAAACAATCATTCAATTTTTAAACTTCTCCTTGGACCAGTTGGTTTTATTACAATATTTAAGTTTGTCCAAATGTCAAACCCGCCAATCACAGGTCATAAACCTTACTTCCATATTCTTTTCTTTAAGGTTTTCTCTATCCCTGTTGTAATTTGTTAATTTTTTGTTGTGTTGTTGGTGTTTTACCTGTAGTCAAAAACATTTTGTGATTTACCTTTTATTCGTTTTTTAGAATAATTTTTACTTTTTTTTTAATGCATTCTTCTATAAGTCATTATTTTTCAAACTTTTCTTCATCCATGAGTAAATTAAAAAAATATAAAAATATTTTTTTCTTAATGTACCCGTTCAATAATTTTTGGATTTAATTAAACAAATTATTCAATCCCTGAACTGAATGTTTTGAACTCAACGTTTTGAATTGTTTTATCTCTACTTTTTCTAGATTAAAAAAAAAAAAAGAATTTAAATGCGCCATTAGGTGCTTCAAATTGCCATATGCATAAATCAATAAAATATTAATTAAAATATTATGCTTCGAAGATACTTTTTGATATCCTTAACTTTGCTTGCAAAGAATCAGGGCCTCGATTACTAGAGTTATCATTTATATAAAAAAAACTATTTTATTTTATAGACAATGAAGAACTTTGTTAACTTCCTATTGAGATTTGGGACCTGAAATAGTCAAACTGGGCAACCAAACAAACTACACAACAAAAAGTTAAAAGAGTTTTATTATATTTTATATTTTATCATAAAAAAAACTTGAGGTATCTTCGTCGGTAACATGTGACCAAACGTGTTTTACATAATAATATACATTTTATGATAGAAAATTTAATTTTACTTTTAAAATAATTGAGATAACTCTTTTAACTGTGTACTATATTTCTTCATTTTTTGAGTTCGTCAACAGTTTATGTAAGAGTGTTAAAAGCAAACTTATAAATGAACATTGAAAGAGTTACTGAGATATTTGCGAAAAACTTTGGAAAAAAAATTGTGAGATTTCTAATTATGCTTTACTACTTAATGGGAAATGCTTAGTTTGCGGTGTCAAGTAGTATAATTGAAATCTGTTTCTGCCAGATTTATATAAGGTTTTGAATTATACTATTGTTTATTTAGGCATTAAAAGATGATTCCTTAAATATAGAAATGGCTGCAAGTAACATAGGTCTCAAAATAAATACATCTAAAATAAATACATCTAAGACTAAATACATGTTAGCAAGAAAGTCACAAATAAACTATGTACAACAAGCAATTGACGTCGGGTCACATAACAAAGACAATGTCAACTCCTTTAAATATTAAGGTACTGAAATGACTAATGATAACAAATACAGTACCGAGATTAGAGCACAGCTATCAGCAGCAAACAGATGTTATTATGGCTTGTTTTAACATCTGAGATTCAAATTGCTCACTAGAAAAACTAAGACCATTATTTACAAAACTCTCCTCAGACCGGTCATTGTATATAGTGCTAAATGCCGGGTTATGACCAAAAGATATGAAAATATGGTATAAGTATTTAAAAGAAAAATATAAATGAAGATATTTGGTGCTGTCAACCATAATGGAGTGTGGAGGAGACGGTTTAATCACGAGTTAGAGGCACTGTATGGTGAACCCAACATTGCACTATTCATCAAATTAAAGAGATTACGATAGTTGGGCCATGTGCACAGAATGAATAATAACCGTAAAATAAAAAATATTCTTTATACCACTCCGGAAGACAGACGAAGCAGAGGCAGACCAAAATTAAGATGGCTGGATAATGTGGAAAGTGACATTAGAGCAATTGGCCTGACGAACTTAAGAAGAGCCGCGGGGTGCAGGGACGAATGGAGACAAATTCTGGAGGAGGCCAGGGCCCACAACATGCTGTAGCGCCACTGATGATGATGATTATTTAGGTAGTTACGTTTTTATGCATGGCAAATATTTATTTTACTAAAAAAAAACTATAGAAAGGGTGTTGTACTTATTATGAAGGTGATATTATATTTTAATGGTATTTTAACAAGTATTCGTTTTTATTTTATAACTTTTATGAAATAAAGGTTTGTTCATAATAAAAACTCTTGTGGGTTGAAGCCATCATAATGACTTTTTTCTTACAATCCAATAGTGCATATCTGTTATTTGATGGTAAAGTAAACAGTATTTTGCTTCAGGTGCCAGTCCATAGACAGTTAAATATTGCAGTGAAAAACCACTTTTAAAATTAATATTTATTCAAATCAATTTATCTAGAAATTCCCCTTGGAATCTCAAACATGGTAGGTGATAGGGCCAACCTTTACATTACAAGACGGTCTTATCTTCACTTGATGTTATTTTATTTATTTATTCTGTATTCGGACTAACAGCTACATTTATCATATTGTTAGAGTTATATTTGAGTATTTTATTATAAAAAAAACCTTCAGCTATTTTAAATACATTACTTTGATATTGCGCAATACTATATTAACAATCCTGCTGGCCAGTCTATCTACCACGGGACCAGTTCTTCTCCTCTTCGCAGCTAAGGGCACTGCCGACGCGATAGCTAATAACACGTGATTCGCAGGATTAGCGTTCACAGCGCTTCAAAACGCTCGTAATAATATACAGAAAACAAAACAAATAAGCTTATTACAAGTTTTAGCAAGAAGCGCTACGGTAATTAAAAACATTTTCTCCAACATCAAATAAAGAATGAGATAAATCCAGAAGAAAAAAATACTACAAAATTATTTCGAAGGCAAACTAAAATGACATTAAATTTATTGAAAGTTTGCCATCAAAATGAATTTTGCCTATAATTAGATGAGACAAGAGAAGTATGAAGACTAAGGTTATTCCTCAGAACTTTTTGAGGAACATTAATAGAGAGTTAAGAAAGTAATTCAGGTCAGTCAATTGAACCAGAAGCAATTTTAAATAAATAAATTATATCAGCTATTTCATGACGTTTTTGGGGAGGTAATATTTTTTCAGGATTTTTATGATGGGAAGATAAAGACGTCATACCTTCACTTTGACGGTAAAGTTGAAGATAAATTCGCTCTAGCGATTACAAAGATATACTACTGACCCCCTACCTTCAAGTTTTGGGTCGATACATCGATATGAAACAAGGCGAAGCGTACATCACGGTACACATATCTACGCTCTAAAATGACATATCTTCAGTTTGACGTCATAGTTGAAGATAAAAGTCTCCCGACCGAATACAAAAATATAGTACCCCCCACCATCATCAAAATCATACAAAATTCTTGTTCAAGCGAGCATTTTTTGCTTGAATTGGGATTTATTGGAGTTTATAATCGCTTTGAAGTGAGCAATTTTTATTACAGAAGCCTATTTAAAATATAAATGAAAACCATTTTAAATGTTAATGACTTAAGGAACGCGGACTAATTGTTTGCGGTTATTCCATTGGCTTGTTTCGATCATATGATGTCGATATGACAAGTAAGTTGAACATACCGAGGTAAGTTACAGATAGTACAGAAGTTTAGTATTTCGTCTCGATATATACAGATGAGAATAGTGTTAATAATCAAGGCACTCGGATAGTAGAACAAAAAGATATTTCGACATACATAAACCGATGCTTATTTGAGGATTTTGACTCCGCCTCATATGTTGAGCTGGAGAGGGATGCAGAGAATAGAGCGCAGCGGAGTGCGAGATGCGAGACTTAGCTGCAAACGAATCCCTAGTTTGAGACGGCGAAGGAGATAGTAAATGTCAATCGCCCTAGTTTTACAGTGCCGTGTGCATTTGCACGAAACGTGTGAAATGGGCCATTCTCTGTTGGATATCACGTGGCTGGTTTGTTTATTTAAAAATTTTAGTAATAATGAACAGACAGTAAGTTGATTATTATTGACTTCTCTCCATTTTTTTATTTTGATAGCGTTACATGACAGGAAAATGCAACATTATTATTTATGTTTGATTAAAAATATAAATATTAGAATAATCTGTAGTTTATGCATACAAACATGGTATGAGGCAAAGGTTATCTCATTGAGATGTATAAAATGACAAAATTAACTCGAAACGATAAAGATTCAAAAGAAAACAGTGATACGTTCATGTGCGATGTAATGAGATAATACGTTTAAAAAATTAAAATTCCATTACTTTATTATTTGGATAGTATAATGCAAACATGCGTACACCAACCTCGAATTGAGATAATTGATGTTTAACATCAGGCTCATTAAAAAAAAAGATTTATTATTTAACGTTTATAGATAAATAGTACTTAATAGAACGAAACGGGTGATAATTTTTATTTTTTTTTATTTTTTAAACATCAACAAAACAGTGGGATAACACATTTTTACAGACCACCATATAACTTTATCTTTATATAATGGTGGCCTCCGTGGTGTAGTGGTCAAGACGCTCGACTCACGCACGGAAGGTTCAGGGTTCGATTCCTGGTGATAACACAAAAATAAAAATGTGATTTTTCTCAAGCCTGGATGCTCTGTGATGTAATTCACCACTGTAATTAGGCCTCCTGGCCTGTTGTGGTGCAAAAAAAATGTTAAAAAATCTTTGTATTAACAAAAACACATTTATATTACATTTACATCGGGTTGTGGTCCCGTGGCTAGTGTTGTGGACTCACGGATCAGAGGTCCGAGGCTCGAATCCCACTCTACCCCAACTTGATTTCCATTTTCTAATAGTGAGTTATTTACAACTCGTTGAAAATGGCCGGAAAGATTGAAATATTTGGGAAAATTGTAAATCTTTTTTTAAAAAAAATAACACAAAAATGTTTCATACAATGTTAGTTAAAAGACTACATAAAACAATGTAAATCAACTATTTTTATCTTTTTTTAATGTAAAGTTATCAAAAGAATATATTCTATCTTAATCGAAAATTTTTAGTTAAAAAACAAACAAAATTTAAATAAAAGTTTTATGTTCTCAACCAGCGGTGCTTTTATGAACCGCTCTCGTAGCCGTAGAAAACATCGTGATACAGAAAATACAAAAAAGTTATTTTATTGTAAATATTTTTACAAAAATACATTAAGGTTAGCCCAATCAAAGGTTACAAAGACACGAAGACAAGATTTGACATACCTGTTCAACAGTGAACAATACAAACAGTCAACACTTCGCCCCCACCACAACCGCACACGCACCCTGCCTCCACAGGAACAATATGCTTGAGTTAATTTGCCGCACCCCTTAATTCCTCCCACCGTGATACCCAAGATCCCAAAAATTATTTGAAGGCTTTGAAATTTTCTGTATTAGAAAAATGATCTGTGTTAAACACAGGTCTCATCACTTCACTCAGACTTGCGGAATCGAACCCGGAACCTTCCGTGCGTGAGTCAAACTTCTTAACCACAACACTACGGAGGCCGCCATATTAGTGTTGATTCTTTTGATTATGTAATATTTTTAGCGAATTGATGCAAAATCAGCCTTCAATATTCTTAAACTAAAGGTCAGTATCGTGTGAAACCTGATAGTGTCATCATAATTCATTAACAAAATATTGTACAATCTTAGAAAAAAGTCCAGAAAAATCAGACACCTAACTCAGTATGCAAATGACGATTGATTTAAGAAGGCAGTCTTTTGCACCGTAACAGTCAAGAGGTCCAATGTAAATGATTTTTTCGTTTTTAAATACCTGTAAAAATGCATTATTTCTTTGATGATTGGCGCCTGAAGAATAAGATAGGAGCCCCTACAAAGTTAGAAGTTGATTGAAGAAAACGGTGTTGATGCATTGATGATAATTTATTACATGTTGTATGACATATTACAACAGACATAAAGAACATTTTACAGAAGAAGAATCACCTGTCATTGGCTGGGTTAAGTGGCTACTTAACTCATTGTGTAACATTTACCATTCTGTTTATATTTTAACATCTATATTCCTTCGACTCTGCCATCTGTTGACGTTTGTGAAGTTAGACAAGTCATAAGCCTGTAAGCTCGTCATGTCTGTTGTAATATGTTAACATTAAAAACTCGCTAGGATATTGAATCTTGACCATGTCTACAAAAATTTTAACAAACTCAAAACATTGTTGATTTTGTATAAACTGAGTACCAGAGAGCGGAGAATTGGGGGCTAGATTTCTTAACGTCCGTGAACTATGTAGCTGCAAGACGTGTTGTAAGATCCTTTATGATTATTAAAGGTGTACCTTATTGGAAAAGTGGAACAAGAATAATAAGTGCCTATGCGCTCTGTATCTGTAAGGCGTATTGGGATGGTTATTGTAAGGTGGTTTTCAAAAAAATGGCGATATTTTAATTATCCTAAATATAAACAGAGAGAGTTTTACGTTAGTAACTAACTGTCTGAACTCTCTGACTTGGAATACATACACTTATATATTGTCTAGTGGAACCTTGAGGGCGTGTACTAATTCCGTATCTGTCAGCGCTTCGATATCCGCTCGAGTAAGCACATTTTCATTAGGTATTTGAATATTCGGATATAAATTTTGCACTCAGGAAATGGATAGTCAAATTTTTTCCCTGTTAGATGACAAAGAGCATTGATTTCCAGGTGAGTCCTACAATGTCGTACATAAATGTCGTACACATGAACGTCCAAAACAATTTATTTTCGTTACATCATGGATGGAGTAAAGCTTAAACGAGTGTCTACGTCCAGGGATCTCGGGGTGCTGTTTGACGCTAAGTTATTATTTAATCTACCTTTAATTTCATTATGTGGTAACTTCTTTAAAATGCTTGGATTTGTTATTAAAAATGCAATTTTTTTTCAAATATTCAGGGTCTGAAATTTTTTTATAATTCCTTGGTAAGAAGTCGCTTGGAATTTAGTTCCATCATTTGGTCGCCAAATGAAACCACGTATTCCTTAATGATAGAGGGGGTACAGAAAAAATTTCTGCGTTATCTGTATCTCAGGAAGTATGGATTTTACCAGTAGGTTTTCCCGACTGACTTCTTACTAGGAATGCTGGGCTACCAATCATTATTGGGGAGAAAGAATATTCATTTAGGTGTTCACTTTTTTCAACTTATTGGTGATCGCATATACAATTCTGATATTCTGAATGAATTCGGTCTATTTGTTCCTGATAACAAAGGCAACACAGGTTGTTCTATTAGCTACGATGCAGAACCAACCTGTCAATGGTTATGCCGGTAGGTAGAGCAATCGTGTTATTCAATCGTATCGCCTCGGATGTCAATATATTTCATGACTGTGGGATTACTCTTAGGAGGGCAATTTCCAAATTGTAGTATGTCAATTTTACATGGCAATTAATTTTTTTTCTCTTTTCTACTAATTAAATCTAGTATGTATATTTTGTAATTTGTTGAGAATTAATTGGATACTCTGTAATGTTCCCAATATAACTAAAAATAAATAAATTAAATGAAATGTAACCTATGATGGAAATACGGAGCCGTGTACTAAGGCATTGCCCTATGCACCACCAGGTACGGATGAAGGTATGATGATGGTTAAGTACTAGATACACAGACACTTTATTTAAGACTCTCCTTTGAATTCATACACGTTTTGAAATTCAAAATAACACGTGTTATCATTAAATTACCGAGTGTAAATAAACTTATACCATTTCAAAGGTTTTTTTTTAAACTTTCGATCTTCGTAAAAATTATCCTTTTTTTTCGTACCCTTGACACTTTATGTGGCTTGTTGGTGGATATTTATATTAATACTTATATAATATTGACTTAATTTAAAATAACTATGAATTTACAGTTATAATTAACAGACGGAAAGATCAGTAATGTAGAAACAAATGAATCGATCTTCCTTTTTTTTTAATGTTTCAAAAATAAGAAAAAAACACAAAAAAATATATATATATACATAAACTAGATTGATAACTATTCTTATATAAACTAATCGAGAAGTCACTCTTTTGCTCTTGTGAGTTAATTTTAAGTTCTTTTGGAAATAAATTAAAAATGCTAGGTAGTACAGAAATAAGAGTTCTATTACTATATTTATTATATATTTTGAGTGCTACAAAAATATAATTATACATACGCGAAGCGTGTATTATGGTTATGTTTTAAAAGAATTATGAAATTATTACTATAAAAATGTTTTGAAATGAGGCGTTTTAATTGGCTAATTTTTAATAAAAACCCTTCACTCAAGTATCAAATGCCAAATCAGAATAAACGATATTTTCGCGGATTGGTTTGAAATCACAACCGGAGTACGTCAAGGTTACGTCCTTGCACCGTTCCTTTTTATAATCCTTATGGACTTTATCCTAAGGCAGTCAATGCCACTAGATCGAGGAATATCCATTATCCATCTCCCCCTAAAAACTCTGCAACTTAGAGTAGGCCGACGATGCGGCCCTCCAAACCCAGGTCCATAAAGAGCCTGGGTACTGTGTGGAAGGCGAGAGTTCACATTTTGCTAAATTTCTCTCTCTAAGCCCAGATCCGTAAAGTATCGGGCTATTAGGGGGCAAGCTCATTAACATCCTCAGGTTTAACCAGTGGTCCCCCGAGGATGAAGCTCCTTTTATGATGTAAAGCACCACACTCACATATAATGTGTATAGGTGTTTCCTCATCTGCACTGCAGAATCTCTACATCTAGAGGTTTCTGAAAAGTTCTTTCTAGCAAGATGTTTGTTCAATCTGCAGTGCTCTGTAAGGGCTCTTGTGATAACGCTTACTTGATTTAACTTGATTGCTAAATCAACAATGTTTGAGTATGTCCAAATGCTTACAGACTAGCTGAATTTCCTCTCTAGGGAGTTATTTATATTTAAATTTATTTTAACAGAGAGAAAAAACGTTTTTGAGAAGGGAATATGGAAGTCTAGGCATTTACAGGGCTTATGACCTGTCATTGGCTGGTTTATGTGGCCACTTTACACACTGTTTAATATTTACCATTCTGCCCATGTTTGAACATCCACATTTCCTCAACTCTTACATCGGTTGACTTTTGTGAAGTAAGAGAGCTAAAACCTTTATCACGGCGGTGAGATTCATCTGGCTGAACCAAGTCACCCACTAAGAAAACAATTTTCCAATTTTTATACTTCTTCTTTTACCAGGGAGTTAATTCAACAATGTTTGAGTATGTCCAAATGCTTGCAGACCGGCTGGATTTCCTCCCCAGGAAAGTGTTGCCCTGTAAATGCCTAGATTTCCATATTCCCTTCTCAAAAACGTTTTCTCTCTCTGTTGAAATAAATTTAAATATGATTGCTAAATGTTACACAATGAGTAAAGTAGCCGCTAAATCAGCCAACGACAGGTCATAAACCCTATAAATGCATAGACATTCATGTTTCCTCCCCTAAAATGTTCTCCGTCTTTGTTGTAATATTATTTTTTTTATTAAGGCAATCCATCCTAAGAAGGATGATTAGTGTTGTGATATGTTACTCGTAATTTAATTAGAAAAAAAAAAATAATGTGCCGAAATTCATATTTCGTTTGAAGGAATTAGGTACATTGCATTGGTTCAAAATGTCATTGCAATTTTAAGGTCACATGATTAAAAATCGGTGCAACCATTTCTTTTTCTCATTTAATGAGGTCGGTTTCAGGATGTGATTCATATGATTAACAGGATAGTGTTGTTCCCACGAGAAAATTATTATTTTTATTAAACCTTTTCAGTACTGAGGTGATAACGCCTATTACCGCCCCGTTTTACAAAAGGAGACCTATCTATAAAAGCACTTAATAATTTGCTGTCTCTGATGCAAATAAAAATAAACGCAACGAACATTAGCGAAATTTTATCAGGGAAAAAGCTTTTTTCAAAGGATAATATGAAATTCTGGCCATTTACGCACATTTCATTTGTCGCTGCCTTGTTTATTATTTTACACTATTACGTTGGCCATTTCGGAAGAGCATTCCACCAAAATGTTTAAACTGTGTTTTACTTATTTATTCAATTTTTTATTATTTTCTTTTTAGCAGGCACGCTTAACAAAATATGTTCTCTGATCAATGTTTATTTTTTGTAAATTTATTGATATAATTTTAAGTTGCCAGAATTCCACTCGTCGATGCGCTTTGTAGCTGCAAAACGATTGGTAATCTAGCTTTATTGTGAAAATGTCAAATATCAAATACCTAAATGTTGTAAGTGGGATCCAGAATTTCAACTATCCATGCGCTCAGTAGCTGCAAGACATGCTGTAACCTAGCTCTTATCCGTTATAATCTAAATATATCACAATTAGACCCAAGGAACTAGAATCTTGATCCACCAAATAATAACAAAGTGTCAATTATATTATTGATCATTGTTTTTAAAAAAAAAAAAAAAAAACAATTTAACTGTCCTTCATCAATTAATTTTTGAGCTCTTTTAATTTAATTTACAAAAATTTACAGATGGAAGAACTAAGGAAACATTATGTCTTAACAAAAGTAGAATGTTAAAATCTGCTAAAATACATATTCTTTTAATTGCGGGCTGATTCGAAGTCGGAGTAATGATAATCTTTTCAGATCTGAATAAATTCCGGTGTATACAAAAAACTATTTAAATCTTTTTTTAGTGATCTCGTGTAAGTTGGATTGCAGAAGCTGTCTTCGGGATAAACTGTGTGTTTTTTAGAAAAAAATATGTGTTTATGTACTAGTGATTTGTGCCATGTCGCAGTTGGCAGTAGGCACATCCTGTGTCATTGTAGTGTGTAATGCCGGAAACAATGTTGGGTTTTATTTCAGCCCTTCGCTATTGTTTTATAGCGAAAGTGCTCAAGAAACAAAATATTTCAACAACATTTAGGGCTGTGGGGGACTATTTATTAATCCCGAAAGACAAAAACCCCCTAGAAACTGAAAAAAATTATAAACTGAGCTGGCAGAGATGTGATATATACAAGTGTGTAAACTTGAGCACCCTGATCTGCAATAGCAAACATTTTATAGACACAGGATTTTTTTTCTCTTTCAAACCAAATATTTTGCAAACACCTAGAAATCACGGTGAACGATAAAAGAGGAAATAAAAAAACACAAACACCCAAACAACATAAATAGATACGACGGGTTGAAATTAAAATCAACATGATTCCCGGCACTACACACTACAAAAATGACACGGAATGTGCCAACTGCCGACTGCGACACGGTACAAATCACTAGCACATAAATACATATTTTTTATACAAAACACACAGTAAACACTGAAAATGGCTTCTGCAATGGAAACTGAAATATTTGAACTAATCCAACTCACACGGAATCACCAAAAAATATATATTTATATAACAGTAGCCGTGAAAATCTATGCAGCTGTATAGAAAAAAAAAAATCTGTCTATATATTACTTTTTTAGTATTTTAAATGTATTTTGTTATTTAACGTTCATTTTTTATAAACAGTGGGTTTGAAACGAATAATTAACAAACAAAATTTATTTAAAATGCGTTATTATCTTACAGTTTATGCTTATTATATTAAATTATTTAAATTTTACTAAAATGTATTTAAAATTAGCCATACATTTCATTTATAAAGACAAAAGAAACCTGCTCCAAAACAAAAAAAACAGCCAAGAGCCACGTCAAAGTTAAAAATTAACTATTTTGTGTAATGCGGATAACCGACGTACACAAAAAAAAGACGTCCCTAGGGGTTCCAGAAATTTTTAAAAAATGCTCGCCGCTTTAAAATATCGGTAAAAAAAAATAAAATTCGTGTACATTTGAATTAATATCCGGGCTAAAGGAGTTGTACGAGACAAAATATCTTTTCATGTTTTTTTTATTATTTTATTTAAATAAGAGAAATATATGATACTAAGGTTGTTGTTTTTTTCCGGTCGGTGTTGAATAAAAATGTTTTATAATATGTGTTTTGAATCACCTAAAACAAAACGTTTCGCGCCCTACGGAATAAATGGCACGTATTACGTTACCGCGTCATGCTCGTATACAATATTGTTACATTCGCAGTCGGCGGGCATAGCGTGCGACGTTAAAATTACTCGACGCCAATTGTGAGCTATTTTGTTTATATTCGTTTTAAAACCTAAAAATCATAAATGAAAACAATTTTGCATACTGTAAAAAGCTAAATCAATATTAATTGTTTTTAAAAATATAAATAAATAAAAAATGCAAGTTCTCGTAAAAACTTCCTCTAAATATTTAATATATTTTGATCGTTATTCCCGATTTGTGTAAATAACCCGTTGTTAGTAAGTTGAGTGACTGCGGCGTGAATCTTTCGATTCGATAAATTTTGAATGCGAACAAAAAATTGACGGTTTTGGGATACTACACTCCATGTATTCCTTATCGCGTATGGTACGGAAACACAAATGCGTAATAATTGCAAAATTCTCCTTTATCGATACCCGGCTATCATATATGCTAAATGGTTCAAAAGAGCAGACTCTTATAACATTAGTTATATCTCTCATTGGGTGCGTGAAGTCACTCAGAAGCGCATTAACTTATAACAGTTCTAATACAAGTGAAATCGATACATGTATGTTTGATGGACAAAGACTGTTGAATTTGAACACGTGCAACTGAATAAAAACATTAAAATAATTATTATTTTAAATATATCTGTGAAAGTTAAACTTAGTGCCTTCAAATCTTCACTATGAGCAAGATGAAATTCCTCGTTGTGTTTTGCCTAGGTAAATCCATAAAATTATTTCTATGCTTCATTAAATATGCATGTCCTTAGATTTTTAATTTTTATATGTATAGTAATTAAAAAGTTAATTAAATTTTCCCAAATTTTAATAGAATGGGAGTAAATCTTCGCTATTTATTAATTATTATTAGTAAATTTAGATTAAGTCAATGTATACTAGTTTCCAATCGTAACCCATAAAAGACAAGTTAAAATAAATAAAATTTATATAATTTTTACTTTTTTGTCAAAATGGAAAATACGAAAATAGCTTTAAAAAAAATTGGCGAAAATTAAATTATTTTTGTGACAAAACTTTTTTTGGTGCAACTGGCGAATGAAAAAGTTGAAAGAAGAATTACTTTTTGTTGAAAAAAATATGCACAACGATGTATTTGTTTTTTAGTACAATTTTTAATATACAATGCATTGCAGATGATCAAAATTCGTTTTTAATTGTATTATTATTCAATTTTATTTTTAATTTCCTTTAATGTTTGATTGTGTGTAAATGGGTATGTACTAAATATTGTTTGAAATTTTGAACCCACGTGCAAACGAAAGCCTAAAATTTATAAAAAAAATAATAGAAATATCGTGTATAAAATTTTGAGAATGTTTAGATAATGTTTGTTATATGAAGGTAAAAATATCAGTTTTACGCTTCAGGTGCCAGTCCAGGGACGATGAAAAATTATTATGTAACACACGTTTGAAATAAACATTATCAAATGTTTATAGCAACCACGTCGGGAAGTAAACCCGAGGCCTCTTGCATGGTAGGCAAACGCGCTTAAAATTTAGCAATCTCAACATACGAACAATGTAAAAAATTAAATCAGGTAATTTTGCAATGAATTACAATATTTTATTCAGATTTGAGAAGGTTACAAATTAAATTTATCATTTATTATAAATATTTAAAATGCTGAAGAATAATCAAAAATCGGGTTGTGTTCCCGTAGCCAGTGTCTCAAACTCACAGCTAAAAAGTCCACGGTTCAGATCTCACTCTACCTCAACTTTAGTTATTCGCAACTCATTGAATCGCCCTCTAAATGATATATTTGGGTAAATTATAAGAATGCAAATATTTGGTTTTAAAAAAAAAAATTGTTTTCCTATATCGATTAATTTACGTTTATCTAGAAATTTTATCAAACAAACATTGTTCAGTGTGGTTAATATTCCTTCTAAGAAATTTCTATCGCAAATTGCGCTAAATGATCGCTTTCTGGGAAATCGGTAACAATACAAGCATGAAAAGGATACACAGACAACAAAACAAAATAATCAAACTAATAAACAACTTACCCTACTTGATTCTTATGACTGAACTGCATTAAAAAACACGCCGGTTTGACTTAAGATACTTGACCAAAATTTAGACCATAATAATTAAACACAAAATTGCATAAGGAAACATACAAGTCGAAGACATAACCAAAAATGCAGACATACTCAAATAAAGTACAAGACAAAAACAACACTTTCACATAAAAGGCAAAGATAAACGCAGGGTAGTCAAAAATACTATACACTTAAACACTTAAACACTAAAACGACTTACTTTACTACTTAAAAAATGACATTGGACACAAATTTTAAATCTACCTGAAAAAACAAGCGATGACTTTACTAACCGGACAAGATAAAGCATGACTAGACCTTATAATACATAAAATGTTATCCTAACGGGTTTTTAAAAATTATAAATAAATGAAATAAAAAATATTAAAAAAACTATAAAAAAAAAAAATGTTTAAATTACTTTATCGAGTTTCAAGATTGGATTATTAACACGATTTGACTGAATTGACAATAAAACGTATTTTCAATTTTTTTGCTAGTTAATTTTATATAACACTTAAATAAAATAAAAAGGTGAAATTGTTTATAACTCATACAATCTTTATTTATTCTTCTAAATCTATTGCATTACTTTAAAAGTACTTCTTTTCCGATATGCCAATTTTTTTTTCAATCCTCGAAATAATTGTTAAAGTTCATTTTCGGAATGGCCAATCGTGTCAAAAGAGTAAAATATTTCACCATTTTCAGGCAAAAAACATCTTTTTAAATGGGCTGGACTGATCCAAATGAAATTTTAACAGTATCATTGAGGTCTCTAATTGTCAATCGACTATGTCAAGGAGGACACATCGAGGAGACAGTGACAGGAAAACAATGTTCAAATACCCATTTATCAAAATTCCCTGTAACCGCATATTCTCATAATTTATGTTAACCGAAACACAAAAATAATAATGTATATGTACGTATCTAAGTTTAACTAAATGAAATAATTTATAACAAACTTTCCATTGTGTTCAATTAATAAATATAACGAGTATGTACTCAAATCTAGCAATATCAAAGCATTGCCGGGTTCAGCTAGTAATCAATATAAATGAACTGCTTTGAAATCTAATAGGTTTAGGTGAACATTTAGAATAGCCAATCATTTACATGCAATAAGTACCAAGACGTTGGTGACTCATTGCACTTGAAATTGAGTACATATGTATATAACGGCTCTTCTCCTGTATTTCATTGGTAATAGTTTTAGATAACTATTTACTACTGTTGTTCAAAATTGTTCAAATTTCTTTCTTCTTCTTCTTCGTTTTTTCATCAAACTTCTTTGTTGGTGTTTCTTTTTTCGTTTCTTTTCTTGAATTTGTTTATAAGTACAAAATATTTATCTTTATCTTTTTATATTTTTTTATACATAAATATATATTATTTACCTAAGTATCAGTTTTAAATAATGATAAATTAAATTTTTTAGTCTGATTCAAAACTGTTTTTTAGTTTTTTTTAAACTAATTCAAAGTATTTCTAATACCAAATTATCATTTTTTATCGATAATTCTATAACTGGTAATACTTTTTTTTTACATAGTTGACCTTTTCTAGACTTTCTTAATATGTTAATTAATAATATTGTTTTAAATGCTCTGTATTACTTATAATTATGCTTACATGTATTTATATTTAACTGTATATGTAACGCATATGTAAAAGGCACTATATGCCGTTTATTTAAATAAAATGAAAAATTTAAAAAAAATCATGATAGATTTCCGGTTTTCAAAAGGCACGGAGTTCTCTTTTTTAATGTCAGAAAAACTTACCGACTTGAACTCGTGCCGTTAAGGACGGTATGATTTTAAAAATCATAGCGTTGATTGTATTATACACAATAAAAAATACTTAGTTTGATGGTCTATTGGCAAATAAAATTATTTTTAAAAACCACAGAACTTCTTCATTCCATTCAAAAAATAAATATTGTAAAGTAAAAAAAAAAACTGCATTTATTAGAACGGTAATTATGGACAGTTTGAGAATGGTCAGGTCTAATTACAAATCAAAATCGTGATTACTGTTTTTTTTTATTTTTTTATTTATTTCCTTAAAGACACATTATTTGAGACATAAGTTTGAACTAAAAAAAGTCTTGTGTTGAGTAAGGGCTAGCAATTAGTTGACACAGACACATGAGTATATCATCACATATATTTTAAAGGATCAGAAACACAACAATAATAATAACAATTAAAAACTAAGATATGGAATATCAATATAGTAAATAGTAAACTCTAACATTCGGAAAATCATCAAGGAGTTTACCACTCAAATTCCTGCTACTAAGGAAAATCCAGTCCTTAACACATCTCTTAAATTTTTTTTTTCGTCTAGAGCTTAATACGCTCTTCCAAAACATTGAACACTCTCGGTACGATAAAAGAGAGTGTCTCAGAGCAAACGTCGTATGTGTTTTAGGTTTGACATAATTTGTGCTCTGGGAAAACCTCGTACGAACATTTAGCTGAGATTAATTAATTAATTTATTAAATCTGCGTCCATCATTTTTAACTATGTACTATCAAATTGTTTTGCTTCTCAACCTATGTCGAAATTGTGCGTTTTTCTAATTCATATGTAAGCCACGACGTGACACTGAATTTATTTTTAGTAAATCGAGACATAATATTTATCTAAGCAGACTCGGATGTTTATTGTTAATTGTGAGTAAACGTAAAAAAAAAAATCCTCGACATGGGTTAATCCAAGTTAGGTATTTACGTAAAATAATACTGCCGTCATAAGAAATAAGGACGTTTCTACATAAAACAAAAAAACGGAGAAAATATTTTTTTTGTAAATCGGAGGTTGAAAAATTTGCTGTGTGAAAAATGCTACAAAAATTAAGTATATTTTTATGCGACAATATGTATTATAGTTCACTCTAACGGAATATATAAATTAATTCTAACAAATTATAAGTAATATATTTAAAAATTAACATTTTCATCTTCTTTATAGTAAAAAAAACACAAGAAAATATGTTATACTTTAATGAAAAGACGTTTCTAGCTAAAAAAAAGCCCTTTTTATTTAGTAATTAAGTAAACGTATTTCTTTTGTAGTGTTAATGTACCAATTAATTCTACTCAAGTAAATAAAATAGACGTTACTGGCCATTTACTGTTTTTCTAACTAGTAACGCCGACCTAATAATCAATTAACTTCGAAATTACCAGCAGATCTTAAATTGAAATAAAAACGAGTAGGTACATTTATTTCGAATGTTTTAAAAAACAGAATAGAAGAAAAAATAAGTATTCAATCAGTCTTTAATAATAATTATATAAGTCAGAACAGCCTTTTATATTTAGTAATCTTCAAGACTAAGTTTGCAGTTTAGTCTCATTTATTAGTAAAAATAATCGTGTTGTGGTTATTTTAGAAAGATAGACGTATTTTAAGTAGATGCGTATTTTTTTCCTGATTCAGAATATGTATTTAACTCATTTTGTAAAAAATGTTAGATACGTTCTTCTTTGTTATGACGGCTAAATATCATTAATTATGTTTATTAAATAAGTAAAATATATATAATATAACAAATATTTACTTCGTGGAAAATCAGAAAATATATTTAACATGCCGGTTTCAAAAAATGAACGATCTTTTGTTAGGGTTTAAAATAAAATAACATTTTAATTATTTCAGTGTTAATTTCTGTTTTTATTTTTTGTTTGTTTAGGCTACCATTTCTAAGAAAAATACAAGGGTTGAATAGGTAATGGAATTCACGATGTTTTTTATTAGTAAACATTTTAGCAAAGGACTCTTGTTTAAATTTAGAATTTGAATATTAATTTAGGGGAACATTATTTTTACAGCTTTTTAAATTCCTAATTTTTCCAAATTATCTAACTTATCATGTGAAAAACATAAAGTTATTGCTTCAAATATGAATTTTATTTTAATTAAATAATTATACTTCATCATTACTGCATTGGTAACTTATCGCAGCATATCTTGATCATTTTTGTTACATGAAAGTCCAGGGATTATGAAATATTATTGTGTGAAAACACTCTTTTATATTAATATTTCAATTCAACCATATCGGGAATCGAACCAAAGACCTCTTGCATGGTAGGCAAACGAGCTGACCAGTACAATATAATTATACTTATGTGGCTGAATTTAAGCACTTTGGAGTGACTTTTCTTTCACTCAAGTATTAATTGAATAGGTATTCACACCATAATAGTATTAACTAAATCTTTTACTAACTACTCAGATAGGACAACATTTTTTTTATTTTTTTTTATTCCCTGACCTCTGCAAGTGGTTGAAATCTTTTGCTCCGAAGAAAAGGTGACTTTGTTAAACGTTCACCATCAAGTAATTTAATGAGTTCTTTACCTGAAGACCTCGTGTTTAGAATTTAAAACAGAGTGTAGATAATGTTTGTACTCGTATGTACCAAATGACAATGATTTTTATCTTGCTTTTTCCCTATTGATATTTACCTATTGTCGGAATAAATTGAATCAATTACTCAGTTTATCATAAAACCAGACACAACACATGATTATTAAGTACATAAATGTATCAGTGGAAGTCGATACAAGCAAAACTTATATGTTTTATTGTTCCGACAATTAAAATAGCTTTTTTTTAAACCAATCAATGATAAAAGGTTCGTTTTACCAGTAAAACTTAAATCAAATGTTTAATATTAAGTAAGTGTTGCATGAATACGTTATATAGATAGAACAGCATGTTTTGCAATCACCGTTTTCCTACCCACAACCATTAGTGTATAAGGCACTGGATTAGTATTCCAAGTGCAGCGTATCTTGATCATTATGTTACAGTTTTCCACTTCAGATGCCAGTTCAGGAACAATGTAATAAATGCAGTGCAAATCCACCCTAAAACATTTCAATCTCGTCCACTCTTACGGGATTCAAACCCAGTACCTCAAGCATGATAAACCCTCGACTTCCTTTCTAAGGACTTTTTTTCTAAAATAACCATCACATTAAGTCGAAAACGCTTTTTATCACGCAGAACTGTATATTTTATTTATTCGGAAACAGAAAGGATGACAAATACGTAACAATTAACGAACTTAAACGTTTTTTAAATGAATTTTTTTGGACTGAAAAAAATTAATTATGCATCATAATTTTGACCAACCAATCATTTAATTAGACTAAAAGCTTCTGGCACCGCAAAAGTTGTCTCCTTCCAAACTCCAGTACCTTTTATTACTTCTTTCATCATACAGATAATGTGTATTTTATAAGTAATTTTTTATCAATTCATACTTTATAATAGATAATACTAAAAATACGAAAGCGTGTTTGTCTGTTTGTATTTTCTTCGCGTTGTAACGGAGCGGCCGATTAACCTGATTTTTTGTATTGGAATAACCGAAAAGGTGAGAATATACAGAGGTGAGAATATCCATATCCAATGTAATAATCAATAAAGATCTCTCAAAACCTTTCCAGACGCATAATAGCCTTTGACAGGAGGATGCGCTAGCACGTCTTCTGTTCAATATAGCCTTGGAAAAGGTGATAAGGGACTTAAAAACAAAAACCAAAAGCATTATTTTTTTCAAGTTAGTTCAACTGCTCGCCTACGTGGACGATATTGACGTCATCGGGAAATCTCTCCAAGCTACCCGCGAAGCATTTATAGCGCTTGAACCAAATGCGAGGAAAATGGGACTCATCATTAATTAAGACAAAACAAAATTGGTGATTACCTCCCAAACCCTCAGCATAATCCTCCCACCTTAACAGCAGGTATTTGCAAATATGAGGTGAGTCGTTTACACACCTAGGTTCTAGTCACCAGTTACAACAAAACAGAGGAAAAAATCCGTTTGAAAAAAATGGCTGCCAACCGTTGCTACTACGCGCTTCAGAAACAACTACGGCCCAAACTAATATGAAAAAATACCAAGTGCCAAAATACTATACAAAACTCTGACTTAACCGATCCTGGCATATGCCCTCGAAATCAGGGTTATGACAAAAATATTGAGAGAACCATTGTAGCTCTCGAAAGAAGAATTCTCAGAGTTGTCTATGGCCCTGTGAGAGAAAACAACAATTGGTGGCGTCGTTCTATAGGGAGCTATATAAAATCTACGGAGCGCCAAATGTAACCAACTCCATTAAAGAAGGGCGCTTGAGGTGGGCTGGCCATATAATGAAAATGATCGACGAAAACTAATAAAAGGCTTAAATCTCTTTGTACAACAAGGACAACGATGACCAGGAAGACTCAAAATGCGATGGATGGACTGCATCAGTGCGGATACGACAATGTTGGAAGTGAGGGGCTGGAGAAGAGGGGCAGCAGACCGGCAAAAGTAGAGGAGACTCTTGGATTTAACCAAAGCCCACCCAGGGCTGTTGAGCTTATGATGACGATGACAAAGGTGGGATGTCAAAAATAATCAACTTGAAATTAATTAGTAAAATTTCTACAATTTACTGGCTTTATATATGGTTAGTATGGTTTACTTTTCGTTTTGGTTTTCAAGTAATCGCCACAGATCAACGGATCGTGATTTTTTTTTCATAGCAACAGTTAGAGTGCCGGCAGTTGATTCAGGCTACTTTCCAACCCAAACAATGTATCGTTCCCCTGCAAAACTACTATTGCTAAACGACTAATAGCTAGCTAATTTCTTCCTAATAACACGCGAGCGAAGCCACGAGTAAAAACTAGTAAATTCAACAATATTTTGAGTATGTCCAAATGTTTGCTCACTGGATGGCGTTTCCCTTCTCGAAAATGTTTTCCCTCTCTGTTGCAATAAATTTAAAAACGAGTAAGTTTACATTAATCTTTACATATCTACCCACTAAAAACTGTGTTACTTGAAAATATCGTTTGACGATGAAATTACATTTTGAATCAACAAAAAAATAAGATGGAAGTACAAGTTAATAATTGTTACGTGTTCGTCAAAATGGGCAAAATAAGTATTTTTGCCTTATTTTTTTCAAGCAACCTATTTTGGCCACTTTGACAAACACGCGTAACATAAAAAATAGAGACAAAAGAGATATTCACCAGTACAACAGTACCCGATCGCAAAACAAAATTAACACCTACTCGTGTAGTACCTGTGAAGTCAACAAAGTTTGATACTAGATCCTTGCAACACATGTGAAGCTTTTAGTTCAATAAATGAGGATGTTCAGTGAACTGGGATTTTTTTTTTTTAGTTCAATGTGCAACATGTGTGTGGTATAACAAGTAGCGAAAAGACTATTCATTTTAGGTTGAATGTGCACATTGAACTTTAAAGATATAGTCATCTGGCTACTGGTATTGTTGATCTTCTCATTAACTATGATCATGCACAGTGGTGGTTTTGCATTAAACTCCCTTTAAAATAATATATTACGTAATAAAAAAGAAATGTATTTTTCAAAAAGATGCGTGGGAAAAAAATAACTCAAGAGTTAAAAAAAAGGTTGTTACGATTTATGTTATGTACAACGTACATTTTAAAAATATTGCTTTAAAGTGTAAAGAATAAAGACAAAAAAAAACATTTTAAATAAAAGCGTAAATACCTTAATAAATCAATATTTTTACACGCCTGTCCCTTGGGCAGTTTTTCCCAAAACTTCTTGGAAATCTTTACATACTTTATATTTCTTGTGTACGTGTAATATCACTGAACTTTTCCTTTAAGAACCGGATAGTTTACGGTTTAACCGATTTACGTGCAGTTTTCAACGAAATGTAGATTTTTGCGCTGCGCGTGTTGATAGATATTAAAATTTTATAAGGTTATAAGTGTAAATCTTTTTTTCATCGACCTACCAGGGTTGCATTTGACGAGAATGCATATACAAAAAAATGACAGGATGTTGTTTTTGTGTTTGAAAAAAACAGTTTTTGAATGTTTACAAACAGCATTCGCTTTTTATGGATCCCAATCAGATTACTTGCTTACATTCCTTATAATTAGTTCCCATTAATATATTTTTACTGGATTTTTGGTAATACTAAAACAATATTTACTGACATTCAATGCCTTTTTGAAAATCGCGTTCGTGAATACGAGAGAAAAGCCGAGTTTGACATTTGCAAAAAGAATTCAATATTTGAATATTAATAATATTTAATTTTGGAATTCAATCATAAACAAGTACCTAGGTACCTATTTATCAATGGAAAGTTTTTTTTAAGCTAATAGCAGGCAAAACAACGTTCGGGCAGGACAACGTCTGTCGAGTCCGCTAGTATTATACAAAATTACGTACTATATATTATCAACATAAATCAAACTTAATTATTTTACTTTTTTGGTGCTACTGGAGCTTATTTGTTTTTAGGAATTATCGTTATTTTATTAAATTATTGATTACATAAATTTAAACTTAATTTATGATAGTTAAATTGATATATAACAGTTTGGTTTTTGTACTATATTCTATTAATTTTAACGATATTATTATTTTGTTTACTGGTTTACGTTTTTACTGTAACTTTGTGGGTATGATTTATGTTTTATTAGTTTTATAAGTATTTAATGTTAGTTATTTTAATTAGATTGCCATTTTAAATTTAATTGTTGTTTTATTTGTTAATTACTATAATTTACTTTACATTTTGTTATTAATTGTTATGGTTTAACACGGGCACAACCTCAAAAACCATTGTATGAAAGCGAAGACACAAACAAATGTTTTTTGAAATAAATAAATAAATAAACATAAATATTCAATGATTAAGTACAATAATTTATACAGTATCACAATGAGGGACAATTTAAGTAATTAAATTTATCATTTGTAATTTATGTAGAACATTGCGGTTATTTCTAGAAACTGTGCGATGAAATCGATATAAATAGATTTTTGTAAGTCTGTCAAGTTTTGATAAGACAAAAACAATAAAACAATGTTTGTAAATGAAGTATTATTTCTAAATGGTTTTCTTAACATATTTATTTTAATTGTAGCGTCGCGGAATGAAATAAATTGTATTACACTTTACTTTTCATATTTTTTTATGGAATCTTTCCAACTGACAGCGTAGGTACTCAATAACTCTGTTTGAACGCATTTCTGAGTCATGTTTAAGCAATTATTTTCCAATATTATTATCGATATTGATTATAGTATAAACAAGAACAGTATAATCAAAACGTTTCTTTGAATTCTTAGTCATGAGAATTATTATGAGCTGTTAATTAAAGCGCATTCAGCACATATTAAATACAATAATATTGTCGTCTTGATAGCAAAAAGAACTGAGCGAAAATACTTTAACTTGAAGGGAAAAAAAAGTTGGTCAACTTATTGAACGTAACTATGCAGAAAGCAGCCAGCCATAGAAAAGCGAAACTGAGATAATTCAACCACTGTGAAAAGTATTTAGTCATTATTTAATTGCCAGCCAGTTTTGACGTGAACTTAATTTTTTATTTGAAACCCAAATGCTTGATAAATGCGGGTAAAAACTGTTCGAATATAATGAAAAAAGATGGCTTAACTTATCGTTGATATGTGGAACCTAGGTACTTGCTTATGATTGAATTCTTAATCTAAAAATCATTCATATTCAAATATTGAATTTAAGTAGGTACCTAAGTACTTGTTTATGTTTAAATTAGAAAACATGTAATAATGAGTTTTCATGTCAAACTCTGCTCTTCTACCAACAAGGGTGCACTTAATACGGGAATTCAATTTTCAAAAATATAATTATATAAAATGTCAGTTGATACTATTTTATCATGACTAAAAATTCATTGAAAATAAATACATGGGTGGAAATTATAAGGCATTAAAAGAATCCGATTGAGATCAATAAAAAGCGAATGCTGTTTGTAAAATACAAACCTTTTTTATTTACAAAAAAACTACGTCTCTAATTTTTTTGTTCGAATGCAGCCCTTTTTAATGATAAATAAAACATTTACGTTCCTAACTTTTTTTTCACTTAACATATTATAAGTTTTATAAAACCATAAATATGCCCATGGCAAAGTTCATCATTTCGCTAAAAACCACACGTAAATTGATCCAGTAGCTGTTCAGTCTATTGAGGACAGGCATACGAACATTGGCTTTTATACATATGTTTAATACCAACATCTTCTAGTAACTTAGACAGAACAGTTTCGTTTATCTGTAAGTTATTTCTGTTTTACAGTTCTTAGGTCATAAAATTATTTATATTTAAACGATGACGATAAAGGAACGTTCTATAACTATTAATAATTTATTATCAATTTAAATATTAAGATAAAGATGTTATGTGGGATGGAGGCAAAACAATAATATTCTAAGAACAATAATTAAGCTCATCAACATCAACATCTGATATGTCATTAAAAAAAAAAAAAAAATTTTACCCGTTCCTTATTTTTGTACATTTTGTGAAACTGTTATTTATTAACATTTTCAATATATGTGCCACGTACAGAGGCTTTTTGTTTCAGGTTCCTACTATTTCTTTGTTTGAGCAGATCCCTTTTTTTGCATGTTTGTTTTTATTGGGTAATGTTTTTTAATTTATTTTATTCAGAAAACATACAGTTAAGACCAATTAAGTTTTTATAAACTATGCATAAGATTTTTTTTTTTAATAACCCGCCAAGCCTCTATTTTAAGGCTTGTCAGCAGGTGGGAAAGAGGGGATATGGAAGGAGGTAATGAAAAATATACCACAACACTCAGACCAATTGAGACAAACTGAGAAAAAATCTTTCTTGGATTTTTTTCTTGCAACTGGCGGGAATCGAACCCGCGGCGCCAGTTTCACAGTTAGCCGTCTAAGCAACTGCGCCACGGCGCCTGTCTAATGTCTATATAAACATTAAATGTGACAAAAAATAAATAAATAATAATTTCAAGTGAGAAAATAATAATTGTTGACATTTGCGTTTTCCATGGAGGTAATAAATTAAAATAAATAAAAATACCGAATGTACACTCCGAGCCATCCACGCACACACATAAACGCACTATAAAACATACACAAGTATAATATGTACATTACATGCGGCACATATACATAGCATAAACCACTCAAGACGCACATTCAGCAACTATCCCAAATAATCGACCCCATGAGGAAATTTTCTGTACAAATGCAACA